>NW_027129575.1:0-17500 GCF_037325665.1 Littorina saxatilis | reverse complement strand
CAACAACGTCCGCTCGTTCTCAGTGCACCGGTCTCTCCGGTCATGTTCACGTTTGATCCCAGCTTGTTTGACTTTCACCTACTCCCCTGTTTATATGCCTGGTCGTGTACCAAGCCTCATTTACTTTGACACGCGTTCCTCTTGTTTTACCTGGGAGAGGGGTTCGAACGCAGGTCACTGTTTCACCCTCTCACATTTCTAGGCTTGGGTGCTTGATGAGTTTAGTTGCTAGTAATATATAGGAATATAAATTTTTCTACCCCCCGCGGGTTAGGGGGAAGAATTTACCCGATGCTCCCCAGCATGTCGTAAGAGGCGACTAACGGATTCTGTTTCTCTTTTTTACCCTTGTTAAGTGTTTCTTGTATAGAATATAGTCAATTTTTGTAAAGATTTTAGTCAAGCAGTCTGTCAGAAATGTTAAGTCCTTTGTACTGGAAACTTGCATTTTCCCAGTAAGGTAATACATTGTACTACGTTGCAAGCCCCTGGAGCAAATTTTTGACTAGTGCTTTTGTGAACAAGAAACAATTGACAAGTGGCTCTATCCCACCTCCGACCCCCCTTTCCTCGTCGCGATATAACCTTCGTGGTTGAAAACGACGTTATTAAAAACACCAAATAAAGAAAGGAATTTTTCTCCTGGAGAGACCGCAACTTACCCCCACGTTATCAGAGGCTCGGACATTTGATACTCTAAACAATCCGCAGTGGCCGACAGAAAGTGGGCCGTGGCAGCTAATTTAATTAGAATGGTGCTGGTTTTCCCCCTTTCTTTTTACTGTTCATCCGAGCCAAGTGTTGCTTATTTGAAAATGTGGAGGCGTTTCCTGTATGTTTCTGACACATTTTGACAATGTTCATGCTTACGTCCGACATCTTGTGGTAGCTTGTATGATACGGGCAAGGGAAGGTATCTGTGACTGCCGGACGCCGAAGAAAAAATCGTCTGACATCCTGTTGTGGACAGTTCGTTCCTCACGACACATTTTTCCCAATGCTGAACTGAGACGGTTATCAGTTATACATAAGGCCAAAAAAAAAAATTGTCTGTTTAGGGTAACCCGACCGACCCTATCGATTTGGCGCCGACCCAAAAACTTTTTTTTTATTTCAAAAAAAAAGAAGAAAAAAAATGAGGTAAAAATGCTAAAAAGAGACATTTGGCGTTTCTTTCTCTCCCTTTCTCTCTGTTTTATTTATACGTTAGTTTTGAAACATGTATTCATCAAATATAAGAAGTGAATGTTCAGCCAACATAGCATTTACAAAAAAAAAAAAAAAAAAAAAAAAAAAAAAACCTACCTACCTACCGACCCTACTTTTTTTGGTCATGTTACCCTAAACAGACAATTTTTTTTTTGGCCTAAATAAATGACAAAAATACCCTGATCGCCTGGCTTCAACTGACATTATGCCAAATACATACCAATGTACCATTCTGCTTCTTTGTCTTTATCCTTGCATTACGTTTGTCCCTTGGACCCCCCTCCCCCCCCCCCCCCCCCTCCCTCAACCCCACCTGTTTCTCCCTCTCCACTTGGCACTTTCGTTTCTTCATCCCATACCCCCCCCCCTCCCCTGCCTCCGCTAGTTATTTCTGTTTGCAAAGGGCCTGCACTTCAGCGGTTTGAAAGCTGATTTAGTGTTGCACATTGGCGATATATTCTGACTGGTTTAACGGTGCAATAGTCAAACAGTCTTCAAGGTTGTTTTTTGTGTTTTTTTAATTTTTTTATTTTCATTGTGAGAAGAGCAGTAGTTCTACAAACAAGCGAAACGATTACTGCAACAACAAAAACAACAACCGTCACTGGTAGGGAACGACATATTTCGTTAAAACGCATTTCACGATGAAGAAATATAGCCAACCAGCCTGCAAATTAGCCAGCCCAATCAGCCAGACATACATCATATTCAGAAAAACAGACGCGCAACAAGACAAACAACCAGTCAAGGCCGAGACATCATCTTCAGTGATTCGGATACGTTTCTGTATTACAACCCACCGTGCTTCGTGGGTCGTGGACGACCCAGAGCCTTACACAATCGTCTTTATCTCTAAAACTCTTTGGAGGTTTTAATTGAGACTTCATGTAATCTCCAATCACCAAACGAACTTCCCTTTGCCCAACTTTTAAAAGATTATCTTTGTAAAGAAACAAATAAACGATGACGTAATTTGAACCACACAGTCCGGATGATGTGGGTCGTGGACGACCCATATGGAATTGCGTAAGGAATTTTACGTTGTTTATCCTCATTCGGATGGCGTGGGTCGTGTACGACCCATACTCTGCAAAGAGGCGGCAAAACGTATATCCCTATTCGGATGACGTGGGTCGTGTACGACCCGTACTTTTTACGTTGAATCCTTCATTAGAAAGTATGGGTCGTACACGACCCACATCATCCGGACTGTGTAGTCCAATGCGAGATCCGGTGAAGGTTAATGATTAAAGGATTTGTCAAAACATGACATGACCGGCCCGCCATATATGACTGGTTATGACATCCTCGGCTAGCCATAGCACGGTCACTGTCGCCTCGTCACTTGTTTCCTATCATTCTACTGGACAGGACAACACAGGGCTACACTGGATGTAACGACTCTCTGAACACGATGTACAGCAGACTGAATGTTGGTCAAACGACGGAAGAAATGCTGTTGTGTGAGTAGTATGCGTAGTGATGGAGAGATGATTGTCTGTTTGTAGTTTGTGAGAGAGGACGTGTGTGTGTGTGTGTGTGTGTGTGTGTGTGTGTGTGTGTGTGTGTGTGTGTGTGTGTGTGTATGAATGTGTGAGCGTGTAACTGTTCGTGTGTGTGTTTGTACGCGCGCGCACGTACGTATGTGTATGTGTGTGTGTGTGTGTGTGTGTGTGTGTGTGCATGTGCCTCTGCATGTGTGTGTGTGCGTGCGTGCGTGCGTGCGTTCGTGAGCTCGTCGGTCCGTCCGTATTTTTGTCTGTCTGACTGTTTGTGTCCAGTAATCTCTTGCTTCAATACGTTACAGGAATTGCATGCTTACAATCAAAATGAGTTTGTACCTAACAGCGCTCATGATTGATGACCTGATGCAACCAAACAGAATGGTAGGCCGAGTGCTTGGACCGGTCTGGTCACTTCGTTAACCTGGTAGGTCGTGTTGACCAAGTGTAAGTAAGAGAGAGAGAGGGGGGAGGGGTAGAGAGAGAGGGGGAGGGGTAGAGAGAGAGGGGGAGGGGTAGAGAGAGAGGGGGAGGGGTAGAGAGAGGGGGGAGAGAGAGAGAGAGGGGTGGTGGGGGTAGAGAGAGACAGAGAGAGAGAGAGAAAGAGATGGAGAGAGAGAGAGAGAGAGAGAGAGAGAGAGAGAGAGAGAGAGAGAGAGAGAGATTCAGATTCAGATTCAGATTCAAAACTTTAATACAAAGGGATAAAGGTTTTAGGCGATGCCTAATCTTCCAACCTGTCCCTTTTAGACATACATGACATTATACATTACAATTATATATTTATATAACATGTTTTAAACAGCCAAACGAATAACTAATTAACTAAGAATTTGTAATCAGGTTAAAACTAACAAAAACACTAGCTATAATAACGTGGTTCATGGATTAATAAAATGATGATTAAGATGTGATGCAGTAACAGTTATGATTTTAAAGTGTAGGGAGAGAACTATTTTTGACAAAGATATTTTCGAACATTTTTTTTAAAAGACGAAAGGGTTTGACATGTTTTACAGTACATTGGAAGTAAATTCCACACAAGCGATCCCCAGTAGGATAAACTAGATTTATACAAATCAATGCGTGGGAGCGGTAGCGTATAATTTAAAAGCCTCGCTCTACCAGGAGGACGCTCAAACAGGTCTTGGATGTATGAAGGTGTTTCATGGTTGTACATTTTGAACATGAAAACACTAGCATTTAAAAAGAACTGCTGTTGTAGCGGAAGAATGTTCAGTTGAGTGTATTTACACCCCCGGTATAGGGGTGTGTATAGGTTTCGGTCGATGTGTTTGTTTGTTTGTTTGTTTGTTTGTTTGTTTGTGTTCGCATATAGATCTCAAGAATGAACGGACCGATCGTCACCAAACTTGGTGAACAGGTTCTATACATTCCTGAGACGGTCCTTACAAAAATTGGGACCAGTCAAACACACGGTTAGGGAGTTATTGGTGGATTAAGATTCTACAAGGACTTATAGAGAAACATATTCATGGTCAAAGGGAAATAACCTTCTCAGTTGGTGGCAGTGAGAATGGGTGCAGTGAGCATGGTTATTTCCCTTTGACCAACGGGGGTGTTTTTCCTACCTCGAAGGAATTTCTTGTTTTCTTCAGTAGTCATATTGGGATCTCGGTTTAATAACTTTACACCTCTCTTGTGAAGTGTGTTTATTTTCTTTATATGAACATCACTGGCATTGCACCAGACAGTAGATGCATAGCAAATGTGAGAGAGACAGTGTGCGTGGAAAAACATTTTGAGGGCATCCACAGAAACAACGCACCAGAGCTTGTTAAGTAAGAAAAGGTTCATAGAAACTCGTTTATAAACTGTATCAATGTGAGAGCGCCAGTTAAGTTCATCATCAATTACAACTCCAAGCACACGGTGTTGATGGACTTGAGCAATGCTAAATGTACCATGCATAAGATCAAGGCTCAGAGGGTGTCGCTGTTGTTTTTGTCTTGTGGTTATTAACATGCCTTTTGTTTTCTTAGGATGCAGTGCCATTCTGTTACAATTACACCAATCATTAATATTTGCTATACTTTCTTGGAGTACTTTTCTTATGAGATTTATATCTGTATTACTGCTGTGAAGTGTTGAGTCATCCGCAAAAAGATCAAGTACAGCATTTTCTTGTTTGAGGTGTAATGGTAAATCATTAATGTATAGTCCAAACAGTAAGGGACCAAGGATAGAACCTTGTGGGACTCCACATTTTACAGTGCCTTGTGATGAATATGAACCGTTTAGGTAGACTGCTTGTTTCCTATCTGACAGATATGATGTAAAAAAGGACACAGATGAGCTATTTTGCAACCCCCCGCGGGTTAGGTGGAGTCCCATATTGGTTGGGACGAGAAAGAATTTACCCGATGCTAACCAGCATGTCGTAAGAGGCGACTAACAGGTTCTGTTTCTCCTTTTACCCTTGTTAAGTGTTTCTTGTATAGAATATAGTCAATGTTTGTAAAGATTTTAGTCAAGCAGTATGTAAGAAATGTTACGTCCTTTGTACTGGAAACTTGCATTCTCCCAGTAAGGTCATATATTGTACTACGTTGCAAGCCCCTGGAGCAATTTTTTGATTAGTGCTTTTGTGAACAAGAAACAACTAACAAGTGGCTCTATCCCATCTCCCCCCTTTCCCCTATCCCCCCTTCCCCCGTCGCGATATAACCTTGAATGGTTGAAAACGACGTTAAACACCAAATAAAGAAAGAAAGAAAGAGCTATTTTGCAGGTAAATAAGTAATTTGTCTAACAAAATAGCGTGATCAACCAAGTCAAATGCTTTCCTGAGATCAAGGAATACCGCTCCAACCATTTCACGATTGTTTATTGCCATGACTTTTTAGGACGAAAACCTGATTGATAAGGATGGAAAATATTGTTTTGTTCAACATATTTAAGGAGATGGGTGTGTATATGCTTTTCCAGGGGTTTAGACAGTATAGAGAGAATAGATATCGGTCTGTAGTTGTCAAGGCTATCGGTGTCTTTTGACTTTGGTATTGGAATAACTTTAGCCGTTTTAAACACTGATTGGAAGACATTCTTCCTGATAGAGAGATTGTATACATGGGTTAAACTGTTTACAATATAAGGAAGTGACATTTGTACAATTTGTGAATTAAGATTGTTTGTGTCCATTGTCTTTTTGTTATTTAGTTTAGAAATTAGTGCACCAACTTCAACGACCGTGATTACAGGTATATCAAACGAGTCAGAAGGCAAAAGTTTCTCATTACAAAATTGACTGAGTACTTCAGGCACCTTATAGCCAATCTGATCAGAACTGGCAGAGGAATCAAGAACATTGTCGGTCATGGACAGAAAGTAACTATTACAATCATCAGCAGTTATATTAGGATTAATACAGGATGGGGCTATGCGTGATTTACTAGTCAGTTCATTCATTGCACGCCACATTTGACATATGTCATTTTTATCGATTATAAGATTTTGAAAATATTTCTTTTTTGCAAGTTTCACCAATTCAGAAATTTTGTTTCGCATTTTTTTGTAGAGTTCAAACTGTTTAATTTTTTTTAGAAAATCTCGAACTAACATAGCATCTTTAATTTCACCTGTCATCTAGTTCGGTACAGTCGAAAATGTAACTCTTTTCCTGCGGATTGGAGCATATGTCTGTCAACAACAGATAATAATGTTCTGACAAATAACAATGCAGCTTCTTCAAGAGAGAGAAAGAGAGAGAGAGAAAGGGAGAGAGAGAGAGAGAGAGAGAGAGAGAGAGAGAGAGAGAGAGAGAGAGAGAGAGAGAGAGAGAGAGAGAGAGAGAGAGCGAGAGAGCGAGAGAGAGAGAGAGACAAATTCTTCCATCTGTAACATTGGCAAGCAAAGTTTTAGCAGCATCAGCACTTTCAGTCTCATCAACAACAGCCTTAAAAAGCTGTTGCAAAACCCAAGAATAAATCAAACCAACGAAAATAACATTGACACTACTTTTTTGTTTCTATCCACACAAGTTCACACAAAACTTTCTTGCATACAAAACGACTGTTTTACAAGGCTATTTTCGTTCAAGCCTTCCATGCCCTGAAAAAAAACCTCGCATAACACAACATCGGTATACGTTTAACACACACTTCCACCGCCGCTACCATCATACACTACTCACCGCAACCCATACAACATACACCAATCTTGTATTTCCTTTTTCCCCTGGAGTTAAAACACGTGCTTCGTTTCGTTCTCCAACAACCTTTCTAACATCACGGCACTTTTTCCTCTTGTGTTTTCATTACATTCAGGTATGGAAGGTGCCAGAGAAAGGCAACATTTCTAACAGATTTATTCGTTTTTCTGCAAAAACAACGCCTGCCAGTTCCTTCCGGTTTGGCAGAAATATCGCGCTCGTTGACGGCACCCACATCTGCCTGCTCGCCGCCTCTGCTGAGCATAATTGTGCGTGCTCTACGTCTTCAGTTTGTGTGTGCTCTCCTGGGGCGAAGGTAGCAAAGTCTGGAAGGTGTCTCGGCCAAGTAGAACAACGGCGACGAGAACGAGAGGCTTGCGCAAGTTGCAGACGTGAAACTGGTCGTAAAGTCTCCGACAACGGCCAACGAAACGTCTGTTGTTTTTGAAGATTGACAATGATTGGTAGCTCTGGTTTCTACCGCTGACAAACAAAGAAGGGAAACATGAATTTTATGTCACTGGCAAGCTTTCTCTTCTCTCTCGTTTGTACACCGTTGTTTTGTTTCTTGGTAAGTGATTACCGTTGCGGTGAAACATGAGCTGTGCATAGGGTGCCAGACTCGTCAGTAGAGAGAATTGACGCACAGGTTAAAAAAATCCCCACACGTTTAGAAGGTTTATTGTTTTGTCATACTGCCTGTTCAAAAGAATTCCTTGTGGACGTTTGTTTGAATCTGTACTGACTGTTCCTTTCTGTCACACTTAGACCAAAGATTTCACGCATATCTGACTGAAGAGATGGCGTCCCAAGACATGTTTCTGTTCATGAACTAACCTTCAAAGCAAAAAATAAAAAGAGCACACAAAAAAAGAAAAAAAACCCCTTCAAAGCAAATGCCAGGAAGAAAATAATTTGTTTTGTATTGGAGCAATATAAATAACCTATGGTTAACTGTAATGTGAGGTTCTTGTCTTTTTTGTTTTCAATTACATGTTTTAGATGGATTTCTTTGTGGGTTTTGTAGTGTTTATTACCGTTCTTGGTTTTTGATTCATAAATACCCCTCTCTTTCAAAACGCACGCACGCACGCACGCACACACACACACACACACACACACACACACACACATACACACACACACACACACACACACACACACACACACACACACACACACACACACACATATACACACACAAACACATAATGCGCAGATAAATAAAAACATCTTGCAGACATCGACTCAACCTTGCAAGTGGCTGCAACTTAATTCAAAAATCAGCGCCATATTGTCGCCGTGACGTCACTTCCTCTCGAGATGAAATCATGGGGGGACCTTCCAAGTTATTTCAATAATGGCTGAGTTCTGCTGAAAATTCAAATTTTGATTGCCCTCCTTGATTGGTTAGTTGCTTTCCTGGTAAGTTGGTTGTTTGGTTGGCTGACGACTTATTCAGTTGTTTGGGTGGCTGGTTCTAGCTTTTCCAATGACTGGTTTGATTTAGTTGGTGGATTGGGTAGTCAGCTCCTTAAAATTGTCATGTTTTGCTTACAATAATTATTTGGTACTCACTAAAAATCAATATAGAAATCAGTTGTTCACATTGACACCGGTGCCAATCACCAAATGTGACCCTCCACGACGGAATGAGTCGCAAGTCACCTTTGCATGATTTTCATATTTTTACATTTTCCTAAAGAGTTTTTTATGCTCTATCCAGTGGTGAAAACCGTTTTAGAAAAGAGCAAAAACTGTTTGAGTTATAAGCCTGTGACTAAGGTGACCCTCACACTGTTACCAGACACTCCCCGGACTTATATTAATTAAGCCTAGCGCAGAACCGCGCGAGGTGACATGCGACTCATTTCGTGGTGGAGGGTCACAAATTATGTCTAAAATAATGTCCAACAATGTACACAACACCACAAGTCCGGTGGTGTTTAGTATGTCACGGTTTAATTGGAAGGATGGTCGTTTCATTATGTGCCACATTCAGCTGATAATTAAATTGAGTTGAACATTCCAGGCAAAAGTCTGGGCAGATGTGACAGTGGACATGATCATGCCCACGGAAAGGAATGTACGGGAAAAACAACAGCGTTATCTTAAAAACAACTCTCCACTCGTCATAGAATGTATGACCGACAAGTCATGCTGAGATCGGCGGTGGCTGGTGACGCGCATGTAGAAAAGGTTAGGGCGACAAGAAATTCTGGTAGACAAACAAAAGAGTGCCAGGAACAGGGGAGGTAAGCATGCCGACAGAGGGCGCGCGGGGCGCGAAGGGAGATAAACACAGATGGCAGCACTTGCGCCGGAAAATCTATGTGTAAGGAGAAGGCGGGGAAGGTAGGAAGGTGAAGGGACCTTAATTTTTCTTGACGGAGGAATATGAATAAATAAACTTGACAAATACAATGTTCTGGGCTGGAAAGCAGGAGTCGAGTTTAGTGACTTTAGTCCCAGATAAACTCTATTGCCGGTACAGTCTAGAGACATCCTGCTTGCTGCCGCGCGAGCCGAGAAAAAGTATCCCTCTTTATCTTCACTGCGCTGGCTGCAAAACCCCTCCGCGCGGAGGTGCTTTCCGACACATCAGACACAGGGTGGGTATATACAGTTCATTCCGGACTAAAGTCTAGAACCTCGCTCCTGCATACCGTCCCTGCTGCTGCTTCTTGTATGTCTCGGCTCATAACAGGTAATGCCGTGTTATTTCGTTCAATATGTGTATACTTCAAAATGCATTCATTTTGACGATTCATCAAACCTGCTAGATTAAAAAATATATACCTGTCACGTGGCTCACCCGACAATCTCTTGATTGATAATAATTATTCCTCAATGTACACTTTTAAGAACTACCGCCCTGTCTCTAATTTGCCTTTTGTTTCGAAAGTCCTTGAAAAGGTTGTTTTGGCCCAATTGTCAGAGCATCTTGCTAAAACAGGTATGGTTGAACCATTACAGTCCACCTACCGCGCAGATCACAGCACTGAAACAGCCCTACTTAAGGTAGCGAATGATCTTCTCACTGCCTGTGACAGCGGCTCTGTTTCGCTTCTGGCCCTGTTGGACCTATCCGCAGCGTTCGACACCATCGACCACGATATTCTGCTGGCAAGGTTGAACACCACATTCGGTATAACAGGCACGGCTCTGGGGTGGTTCTGCTCCTCCCTGACTGGACGCACTCAGGCTGTTGTGATCCAAAATAGGCACTCCGAGGACACCGTATGGTGTCCCACAAGGATCTGTGTTAGGCGCAGTGTTATTCACTATGTACATACAGCCGTTAGGCAAAGTCATAAAGCACCACAATGTCATGTACCACATGTTCGCAGACGACACCCAACTACAAAAATCCGCACACACCAAACAGTGTACAGAGTTAGTGCAGTCAATAGAATCATGCAGCGATTCCATCAAACAGTGGATGACAGTCAACAAGCTCAAGATGAACGATGATAAGACAGAGATCATGCCAGTTGGCAAACAATCAAACTTAAAGCTTCTTTCAGAAACATCCAGTCTTACGCTTTCTGATACCACAGTCACATTCAGCACCAAAGTAAAAAACCTGGGTGTCCACCTTGACAGTAGCCTGTCAATGGACGCCCACATCAACTCACTCTGCAGAACCGCCTTTCTTGAAATGCGGAGGATTAGCCAAATCAGACACCTTCTTTCCCTCGACGCAACCAAGACACTGGTTTCGGCTTTTATTTTGTCGAGACTGGATTACTGCAACTCGCTCCTAGCCGGCCTCCCAGACGCCAAGCTAGACCGCCTACAGCGCATCATGACAATGACAATGACAATGACAATGACAATTCTTTATTTTACGAGGGTAACAATGCAGCACGTCTTGTGCTGCGCAAGCGCAAGCGCGACCATGTCACCCCTCTCCTCATGACCCTTCACTGGCTACCAATCAAAGCACGCATAACATATAAAATAGCTACCCTGTGTTACCGTAGCCTTCACGACGACTCTGCCCCTTCTTACCTGTCTTCGCTCTTAAAGCCACACGTCCCCACACGCAACCTCAGATCCGCTGACGCAGGGCACCTTGTTGTCCCACGCATCAAACTGAACGCTTTCGGCAAGCGCGCCTTTATCTACACAGCTCCCTCTATTTGGAACTCTCTGCCCATGTCTGTCCGCCTTTCTACCTCTCTCCTCTCCTTCAAGTCCTCTCTAAAAACACACCTCTTCCGGCAATACTTCGACGCCTAGCCTGTTCAGTATCTGCCACATTGAGGAGAGGGGTCACTTGCCATCGTAGCGCGCTGTGGGCCGGCTGGGGACGGGTTGCTATTTCATGTGCCTGTTTCCTTGTTTATTTCCGTGTTTTTATATTTAGTCAAGTTTTGACTAAATATTTTAACATCGAGGGGGAATCGAAACGAGGGTCGTGGTGTATGTGCGTGTGTGTGTGCGTGCGTGCGTGCGTGTGTGTGTGTGTGTGTGTAGAGCGATTCAGACTAAACTACTGGACCGATCTTTATGTAATTTGACATGAGAGTTCCTGGGTATGAAATCCCCGAACGTTTTTTTCATTTTTTTGATAAATGTCTTTGATGACGTCATATCCGGCTTTTCGTGAAAGTTGAGGCGGCACTGTCACGCCCTCATTTTTCAACCAAATTGGTTGAAATTTTGGTCAGGTAATCTTCGACGAAGCCCGGACTTCGGTATTGCATTTCAGCTTGGTGGCTTAAAAATTAATTAATGACTTTGGTCATTAAAAATCTTAAAATTGTAAAAAAAAATAAAAATTTATAAAACGATCCAAATTTACGTTTATCTTATTCTCCATCATTTGCTGATTCCAAAAACATATAAATATGTTATATTCGGATTAAAAACAAGCTCTGAAAATTAAATATATAAAAATTATTATCAATATTTGTTTTTCGAAATCAATTTAAAAACAGTTTTATCTTATTCCTTGTCGGTTCCTGATTCCAAAAACATATAGATATGATATGTTTGGATTAAAAACACGCTCAGAAAGTTAAAACGAAGAGAGGTACAGAAAAGCGTGCTATCCTTCTCAGCGCAACGAATACCCCGCTCTTCTTGTCAATTCCACTGGCACTGCCTTTGCCACGGACGGTGGAGTGACGATGCTACGAGTATACGGTCTTGCTGCGTTGCGTTGCGTTCAGTTTCATTCTGTGAGTTCGACAGCTACTTGACTAAATATTGTATTTTCGCCTTACGCGACTTGTTTTTTCTCCCTTGTACGTGCGCGCGATAGCTGTCGCGGTGTATGAGTGCGACTACACGTGCCTTGGCGTGTGTGTGCGAGTGTGCGAGGGCTGTATTTTGTATATTGATTATTTGATACATGTATAAATGTGTCTCCAGGAATATGTTTTGTTTTAATCTTGTGTCGATACTATTTAGTTCTGCCTCGTTATTAGCCATTGAGTATAACTGTTTTATCATCATTGCTTTGTTGTTGTTCTTTGGCCATTTACGTTGAATGACTTGTTATACATTGACATTGATAGTTTTATTCTTCTTCTTCTTCGTCGTTCGCTAGATAGTTATATTATAAGAACCTTTTCTAATTCCTATTAACTCGATGTTCTTTAACTATATTTATACATAAATGCATATTGTAAAGCAGAATGCATTGTTAGAGGATTTTTTAGTAGCAGTGTTTAAATGTCGAAGCTGCTTTTCCCATCTTTACCCAAGAGACCGACTGTATATTGTGTTATTGTATTTGTCAGACTTGATTGTACCAAGTCCCTACACATGTTGTAATGCGCTTAGAGCCAAATATTTTTGTTTTTTGTAAGGGATAGGCGCAATATAAATACACTTTATTATTATTATTATTATTATAAATCATGTTGTTTCAAACCAATCAGTTGTCTTTGATTGTGTAATCCCAACACAGAAAAATGATACCCTCTGTACTACCGGGGGACACAATGAAGTGTCGGTGTCAACGCAGGTTGCTTGCAATCTTCTTCTTGTCCTTGTTGTTCTTGTTCTTCTTCTTCTTCTTGTTCTTAATCTTCTTCTCCTTTTCGTTCGCTTCTCCAGATGTCCACTACTGAGGCGCATCCGAATGATGCTGCTGTCCTCTCCAGATCCGCCAGGGCTGAGATGCACCAAGCAAAAGTGGGTGCCACCCAACCGGGCCGTGAGAACAAACCGCGTAGTCTGGTTCTTTGAAGTCACAACAAATTTCAAGTTCAACCAATCCTGCACCGCGGCTGGCTCCCACCCGGTTGGTAACTTTCTCGTGCGCCTTGGCCCTGGTCGCCAAACAGCTTCTCCTGCAAGGGGGTCTTGTTCCGCCATGCAATGCATCTTGTTGTTTTGTTAGACCCGTTTGTGTCATTCTAATAGCAAGATCTAGATGTGTCACTTTTCAGCACGTGTACGGGAACGTGTACGGGTAACGTCACCAAATCTAGTTTTTATTTACGTCACGCGTTTGCCAAGATCTGCAGTCTTGGTGGAATCAAAACAATGTATGATTTGGAACATTGGAGAAAAGAAGTGAGTCACGGGGGACGCAATATCTATATGTACGCGTACAGGTCTTTGCTACACGTTCGATCATCTAGAACACAGTAATGTAATGATATAATTATAGAGAATGAGGCCGGTTTTAGCCACTTCAAAGGTACAGAAAATCGTAGATTCTGATGTCAGTTCTGGGAGTCACACAACGAGCGTTTTTCATCCGTTGTTTGGTGTAATGCTTCCAATCTGTCAGGACGGTACGACTGCGTACAGTCAAGTTCATCTTGTAAATCCGTAGCATTTGAAGCCTTGCAGAGACAGACAGACAGACCGACAGACAAACAGACAGACACAAACTCACACGCATGCACGCACGTACGCACACACACGCGCGCACACACACACACACACACACACACACACACACACACACACACACACACACACACTCTCTCTTCAACCACCGTCTCCCCTAAACCCACACCCTCCTCCGCCCAACCCGGGGTACATTTCCCATTTCGCCTAAAGAGAAACACAAAATACACCCCGACTCCCACTGCACGGAAATACTTTTCCATAAAAGATGCTGCCCACATGGGCTTTAAGAAAACGACGACAGGGTACAGAAACCTGCACATCTCAATGGAGCCAGCCAAACATAACGTCTAGATAAACACGGCAAAATGTGCACACCAGTTGACGTGCTCATTCAACACGTATGTGTATGCACAGTGCTATAGAACAAACGTTTATTCTACACTGAAGAGGCTTTGGTGGAGAAAAAGAAGAAGAAAGAAAGAAGAACAAGTCGCGTAAGGCGAAAATACAATATTTAGTCAAGTAGCTGTCGAACTCACAGAATGAAACTGAACGCAACGCAACGCAGCAAGACCGTATACTCGTAGCATCGTCACTCCACCGCCCGTGGCAAAGGCAGTGCACGTGGAATGGACAAGAAGAGCGGGGTATTCGTTGCGCTGAGAAGGATAGCACGCTTTTCTGTACCTCTCTTCGTTTTAACTTTCTGAGCGTGTTTTTAATCCAAACATATCATATCTATATATTTTTGGAATCAGGAACCGACAAGGAATAAGATGAAAGTGTTTTTAAATTGATTTCGGGGAAAAAAATTTGATAATAATTTTTATATATTTAATTTTCAGAGCTTGTTTTTAATCCGAATATAACATATTTATATGTTTTTGGAATCGGCAAGTGATGGAGAATAAGATAAACGTAAATTTGGATCGTTTTATAAATTTTTATTTTTTTTTACAATTTTCAGATTTTTAATGACCAAAGTCATTAATTAATTTTTAAGCCACCAAGCTGAAATGCAATACCGAACCCCGGGCTTCGTCGAAGAGTACTTGACGAAAATTTCAACCAATTTGGTTGAAAAATGAGGGCGTGACAGTGCCGCCTCAACTTTCACGAAAAGCCGGATATGACGTCATCAAAGACATTTATCAAAAAAATGAAAAAAACGTTCGGGGATTTCATACCCAGGAACTCTCATGTCAAATTTCATAAAGATCGGTCCAGTAGTTTAGTCTGAATCGCTCTACACACACACACACACACAGACAGACGCACATACACCATACCCTCGTTTCGATTCCCCCTCGATGTTAAAATATTTAGTCAAAACTTGACTAAATATAAAAAGAACAAGTCGCGTAAGGCGAAAATACAATATTTAGTCAAGTAGCTGTCGAACTCACAGAATGAAACTGAACGCAATGCAACGCAGCAAGACCGTATACTCGTGGTCCACCGCTCACGGCATAGGCAGTGAAATTGACAAGAAGAGCGGGGTAGTGGTTACGCTATGCTGCATAGCACGCTTTTCTGTACCTCTCTTCGTTTTAACTTTCTGAGCGTGTTTTTAATCCAAACATATCATATCTATATATTTTTGGAATCAGGAACCGACAAGGAATAAGATGAAAGTGTTTTTAAATTGATTTCGAAAAAAAAATTTTGATAATAATTTTTATATATTTAATTTTCAGAGCTTGTTTTTAATCCGAATATAACATATTTATATGTTTTTGGAATCAGCAAATGATGGAGAATAAGATAAACGTAAATTTGGATCGTTTTATAAATTTTTATTTTTTTTTACAATTTTCAGATTTTTAATGACCAAAGTCATTAATTAATTTTTAAGCCACCAAGCTGAAATGCAATACCGAAGTCCGGGCTTCGTCGAAGAGTACTTGACCAAAATTTCAACCAATTTGGTTGAAAAATGAGGGCGTGACAGTGCCGCCTCAACTTTCACGAAAAGCCGGATATGACGTCATCAAAGACATTTATCAAAAAAATGAAAAAAACGTTCGGGGATTTCATACCCAGGAACTCTCATGTCAAATTTGATAAAGATCGGTCCAGTAGTTTAGTCTGAATCGCTCTACACACACACACACACACACGCACACACACACACACACACGCACGCACATACACCACGACCCTCGTTTCGATTCCCCCTCGATGTTAAAATATTTAGTCAAAACTTGACTAAATATAAAAAGATGAACACGAACGTATTTTGCCATGTGATGAACACGAACAAAGATCATACAAATACGCGAAAAACTACAAATACACACACAAACAGGGGTCCTGATTTGGCCTATATGGTCCGCTGGACCCCAAAAGCAACAACTAACTAACTAACTAACTAACTAACTAACTAACTAACTAACTAACTAACTAACTAACTAACTAACTAACTAACTAACTAACTAACTAACACACAAACAAACAAGTCGCGTAAGGCGAAATTACTACATTTAGTCAAGCTGTGGAACTCACAGAATGAAACTGAACGTAGTCCGCCGCCAGTGCAAAAGGCAGTGAAAGTGACGAGCCTGTTTGGCGCGGTAGCGGTTGCGCTGTTCGATCATAGCACGCTTTACTGTACCTCTCTTCGTTTTAACTTTCTGAGCGTGTTTTTAAACCAAAAATATCATATCTATATGTTTTTGGAATCAGGAACCGACAAGGAATAAGATGAAATAGTTTTTAAAACGATTTCGGAAATTTAATTTTAATAATAATTTTTATATTTTTAATTTTTAGAGCTTTTATATATCTAAATATAACATATTTATATGTTTTTGGAATCAGAAAATGATGAGGAATAAGATGAACGTAAATTTGGATCGTTTTATAAAAAAAACTATTTTTTTTTTACAAATTTCAGATTTTTAATGACCAAAGTCATTAATTAATTTTTAAGCCACCAAACTGAAATGCAATACCGAAGTCCGGCCTTCGTCGAAGATTGCTTGACCAAAATGTCAATCAATTTGATTGAAAAATGAGGGTGTGACAGTGCCGCCTCAACTTTTACAATGACGTCATCAAAGACATTTATCGAACAAAATCAAAAAAAATCCGGGGATATCATTCTCAGGAACTCTCATGTAAAATTTCATAAAGATCGGTCCAGTAGTTTGGTCTGAATCGCTCTACACACACAAACACGCACAGACAGACAGACAGACAGACACACAGACAACACACACACACACACACACACACACACACACACACACACACACACACACACACACACATATACACCACGACCCTCGTCTCGATTCCCCCTCTATGTTAAAACATTTAGTCAAAAATTGACTAAATGTAAAAAGAACAAAAGCAAGAAGAAGCAGAACAAGAGCAAGAACAAGAACAAGAACAGGGAAAACAAGAACAAGAACATGAACAAGAAGAATGCGACTCCCAAAGAAAAAAAGGCCTTGCCTGTGATTTGCAAGTATGCTAACCGTGACTAAACGTTATTCTTTTTCCCATAAGCCATCGCGTCTATTTTACCACGATATGTGTAAACATACTGGTTGTTCTATCAGAAATGCTGTGTTTGCTTTACCTATCCGGAATGCAGGCGGTAATATTTGTCAGCAGTCGGGCGAATGTTGATAATACATGTTCCCTTGATCTTCCCTTTCTGCACCTTACGCAGACTGTTTGGCAGAAATGTTGACTTTTTTCCCTATACCTACCAACCGTGCTGATAATTTCGATGCTGCACAGTCTCATGTGGGTAATACTTATGAAGTTCTGTGTGTGTGTGTGTGTGTGT
>NW_027129574.1:0-15436 GCF_037325665.1 Littorina saxatilis | reverse complement strand
TTTTTATTTTTTTTTTACAATTTTCAGATTTTTAATGACCAAACTCACTCATTACTTTTTAAGCCACCAAGCTGAAATGCAATACCAAACCCCGGCCTTCGTCGAAGATTACTTGACCAAAATTTCAACCAATTTGGTTGAAAAATGAGAGCGTGACAGTGCCGCCTCAACTTTCACGAAAAGCCGGATATGACGTCATCAAAGACATTTATCACAAAAATGAAAAAAACGTATGGGGATTTCATACCCAGGAACTCTCATGTCAAATTTCATAAAGATCGGTCCAGTAGTTCAGTCTGAATCGCTCTACACACACACACACAGACAGACAGACACACACACACACACACACACACACACACATACACCACGACCCTCGTCTCGATTCCCCCCTCTACGTTAAAATATTTAGTCAAAACTTGACTAAATATAAAAAGAGGCAACAACAACAACAAAACGGGAAAAACACAATAAAGCATACAATCACACAGCCCATATTCAATACATTTATAAATTATGTAAACGTCTCTTTTTATATTTAGTCAAGTTTTGACTAAATATTTTAACATCGAGGGGGAATCGAAACGAGGGTCGTGGTGTATGTGCGTGTGTGCGTGTGTGTGTGTGTCTGTGTGTGTGTCTGTGTGTGTGTGTGTGTGTGTAGAGCGATTCAGACTAAACTACTGGACCGATCTTTATGAAATTTGACATGAGAGTTCCTGGGTATGAAATCCCCGAACGTTTTTTTCATTTTTTTGATAAATGTCTTTGATGACGTCATATCCGGCTTTTCGTGAAAGTTGAGGCGGCACTGTCACGCCCTCATTTTTCAACCAAATTGGTTCAAATTTTGGTCAAGTAATCTTCGACGAAGCCCGGACTTCGGTATTGCATTTCAGCGTGGTGGCTTAAAAATTAATTAATGACTTTGGTCATTAATAAACGAAAAATTGTAAAAAAAAATTAAAAATTTATAAAACGATCCAAATTTACGTTTATCTTATTCTCCATCATTTGCTGATTCCAAAAACATATAAATATGTTATATTCGGATTAAAAACAAGCTCTGAAAATTAAATATATAAAAATTATTATCAAAATTAAATTGTCGAAATCAATTTAAAAACACTTTCATCTTATTCCTTGTCGGTTCCTGATTCCAAAAACATATAGATATGCTATGTTTGGATTAAAAACACGCTCAGAAAGTTAAAACAAAGAGAGGTACAGAAAAGCGTGCTATCCTTCTTAGCGCAACTACTACCCCGCTCTTCTTGTCAATTTCACTGCCTTTGCCATGAGCGGTGGACTGACGATGCTACGAGTAAAATGGCATTGCGTTCAGTTTCATTCTGTGAGTTCGACAGCTACTTGACTAAATATTGTATTTTCGCCTTACGCGACTTGTTTATATTTAGTCAAGTTTTGACTAAATATTTTAACATCGAGGGGGAATCGAAACGAGGGTCGTGGTGTATGTGCGTGTGTCTGTCTGTCTGTCTGTGTGGGTGTGTGTAGAGCGATTCAGACTAAACTACTGGACCGATCTTTATGAAATTTGACATGAGAGTTCCTGGGTATGAAATCCCCGAACGTTTTTTTCATTTTTTTGATAAATGTCTTTGATGACGTCATATCCGGCTTTTCGTGAAAGTTGAGGCGGCACTGTCACGCCCTCATTTTTCAACCAAATTGGTTGAAATTTTGGTCAAGTAATCTTCGACGAAGCCGGGACTTCGGTATTGCATTTCAGCTTGGTGGCTTAAAAATTAATTAATGACTTTGGTCATTAAAAATCTGAAAATTGTAAAAAAAATAAAATTTTTATAAAACGATCCAAATTTACGTTCATCTTATTCTCCATCATTTGCTGATTCCAAAAACATATAAATATGTTATATTTGGATTAAAAACAAGCTCTGAAAATTAAATATATAAAAATTATTATCAAAATTAAATTGTCCAAATCAATTTAAAAACACTTTCATCTTATTCCTTGTCGGTTCCTGATTCCAAAAACATATAGATATGATATGTTTGGATTAAAAACACGCTCAGAAAGTTAAAACAAAGAGAGGTACAGAAAAGCATGCTATCCTTCTTAGCGCAACTACTACCCCGCTCTTCTTGTCAATTTCACTGCCTTTGCCATGAGCGGTGGACTGACGATGCTACGAGTATACGGTCTTGCTGAAAAATGGCATTGCGTTCAGTTTCATTCTGTGAGTTCGACAGCTACTTGACTAAATATTGTATTTTCGCCTTACGCGACTTGTTTATGTTTCTATTTGATAATTTTGTAAAACACCAAGTCCTGTTCCCCGTTTAGCTGCTGCAAAATAAACAGACAATGTTTATGTTCGAGTCTAAACTGAGAAACATCTTTAACCTCCTATTACCTCCAAAAACCAAATTTCATCCTTACAAGCTCAATCAGAAAGACAATCAATCATTTGACAATATCAGAGGTTTAAATGGGTACATGTACCACTCCAGGAGAAATTTATTATATGTAAAATTAAGTTTACTTAAATATTCTTCTACCAAATACCTTTTTCTCAGATCTCTTTTAAATGCAGCCATTGTAGGAACAGCTTTTGCATACTTACACTTGTAAATAAAAACTTTGGCATTTAATATTATAAAATCAAAAACTGTACTACTTTTGAAATATGTATCAATACCAAACAAAATAAACTTTTCACTAAAAAATATGTTCTCAACATTGTGACATTCATTTTTAACATAGTTTAACAAATCATTCCAAAATGACTGTACATATTGACATGCCCACAAACAATGTTGAATACTATCCCTCTAGTCTCGGCATAAATGGCACATCACGTCTTCTACTACTCCCATTTGTTTTAATATCACATTTGTTGCCAAAATCCTATGTAATACTCGAATTTGAAACCATTTAAGTTTTACTTCAGAAATTTTCGTTACATATTTAAAGCATAATTTCCAATCAATATCGCCTTCTAGTTTATCTTCCCATTTTGTACAACAATTTGGACGCTTTCCATCCTGTAGTAATTTTTCATAATACAATTTTGCTCCTTTTATTTGGGAGTGAATGACTGACACTGATTTATTACTATCAATCATACTATTATTCTCCAAAACAATATTAAACGTTTTTATGTATTTTTTTAATTGCTCCCACGCATCCTAAATAACTCAAAAAATTTGTTCTGATATGATACTTTTCACAGAACTCGTTATAGGTATAAAAACTTCCATTGTCATTAACCAACTGACCAATGAAATAAATGTTGTTGTCAAACCAGTTCTGAAAAAAACAAGTCTTCTTCCCAATCTTTATATTATCATTGAAGAAAAGTGGTTCTGCTAACATTTCTTTGGAGGTTTCTAGATCTATTTTATATCGAAACTGTTCATAAACATTAAACACATCCTTCCAAAAACTATTACCATGTTGTTTACCGCTATAAAGACTAGGACCACTCACATCAATGTTGTCCACATCGGGATATAAAACAATTGTTATAACTTTCCATTTGTGGACCGTAAACCTCAACGTTTTTTTTATCCAAGTCAATTTCAGGGCTAACATATAAGTCTTAACGTGAGGAACATCAAGGCCACCATCCTTAACACTTTTAACTACAATATTTCTACTTAATACTTATCCGATCACGTTTTCGATTCCACCTAAAGTCAAAAATCATAGTCTGTAAATCATTTACAAACTTGTCTGGAGGGTTTGGCAACAACATCCACAAGTATACAAGCTTGGACAATATTAAGGATTTCAAAACTGCTATTCTACCTATAGGGGTTATCAATCTTTTAGACCAAATCAAAAATAATCGTTTTACTGCTTGAAACTGGATATCGAAATTAATTTGTACACAATTCTTTAAATCACTCGTAAACCAAATACCCAATATTTTAAACTTTGGGGGGTTCCATTCAAAACCAAGGTGTGGCATATACCTTACATCACTATTTATATTACCTCCTAATCAAATAATTGCTGTTTTGTCTATATTCATTCTTAGCCCTGATTTATTTCCAAAATCGTTTAATATGTTCATTGTTTCCTCAAAGGTTTCCATATCTCTCCTCTTTGAAATAATTCAGTATCGTCGGCGAATTGTGACAGCTTAAATTCTGTTTCGCCGATAACAATTCCCTTAATATTTTTATTTTCCTTGATCATGAAATACTTCAGCACACAAAATAAATAAATAAGGAGATATGGGATCGCCCTGTCTACATCCTCTTCTTACAATAAACCAGGGGCTAGGCTGACCGTTTACTAATACAGTCGACTTAATATTTGAATAAAACGTCTTTATCCACCTCAAAATATCATTTTTAAACCCAAATGCCTCAAGCGTTTTAATCAAGCTGCCTCGACTTCAGTAAAATACACGTAAGTACAGTATGTGGGATAAACAGAATACTACATGGTTTGCTGTGTCGTACCAGATTTACACTCGTTGCTTTTTCAAATAGTGAACAGCTCGTTTTCGCTCGCAGTTCAATATTTAAAAAAAATCTCGTGTAAATCTGGTACGACACAGCAAGCCATGTAGTATTCTCTATATATCCTTCATAGCTCAGTGGACATTTTCAGTGGTGAAAATCTGTTCCAGCAAACATTTTCACGCTGGGAATTTACAATTTGATGAACACAAGCCACACATTTTGGTCATGTCTGCTGTTTACAAACACCTACAGTTTCGTGGCATTTGGAGGCTGTTGCTCCCAAAATAACTGAGAAAACCTCAATGTAAAGCTTTGACAAACATGACCCCGCTGTGACCCCAACAAGTGACGGGAGTCAACCAAACTAGGATCACGTCGGAAGATTATCAAACCCTTAAAGTGTTCAAAGTTTCAAGGCTCTAGCTTCAAAAACGCCTGAGATAAAGTCAATGTTAAGTTATTATGAATCGAACAAGACCCCCTGTGACCCCAAAACTTGACGAGGGTCAATCAAACTTACGTCAAGTCAGTAGATTATCAAACCCTAGAAGTGTGCATAGTATCAAAGCTCTATCTTCAAAAACATCCGAGACAACCTCAACCTTAAGTTTTTATGAATCATACATGACCCCGCGGTGACCCCTAAAAGTGTGCAAAGTTTGAGAGGTCTAGCTTTAAAGACTTCCGAGATAACCTCAACGTTAAGTTTTTTGTCCACGGACAGACGGACAGACGGACGGATGGACGGCCGGCCATACAGCCGGACTATGAATCCTAATATTCACCAATTACTCAGGTGAGTCAAAAATGCCTTTGCCTCACGGTTTTAAACAAATGCACCTATCTCAAATGTGGACTGTAAATGATAACTAAAGATCTGCTTCGTTTGCCTGGCATTAGCAGCGCTGTGCGTGTGTCTAAACAGAAATCACAAAATGAAATATGATACCTGTAGTCATGTCATTTGCTCTGATCAAAGTTATCTAGGGGGATTAAAGTTCATGCCAAATACAACGTATTCAAACAACAGTTCGCTCACTCGATCTCTTCAAATTCCCCTACATACGAGCTCTACAATATCAAATGAGCCTCCCAAATTGTCATCAAGTGTTGATCTAGAGGCTATCACGAGACTGCAGTGGCAGCGATGGCCAAATCGTCCGCCCGGTCGCCAGGGGCGAGTAAGCATTCCGCCGGGCTAGTGGAAACCGCCTGGCAACTCGCCCGGCTGGCCAATGAAAATTCTGGTCAAATGCGACCATTGTGGTTGTAATATCGAGTTTTAAAGCCATATAAACACCGCAGATCAACTGTGGTATGTACGGGGCCAGCAAAATGTCTGCCGGGCTAGTGACTTTCTTGAAGTTACTTGCCCGGCTGGCGAATAAAAATTTTGAGATTTGGCCATCCCTGAGTGGTATAGTGTGAAATCATGAAATCAACGGCATGACAGCAACACAGCATCCTGTCTTCATTCTCTCCAATAATATGTCCGTATTGGGTGCGGATTTTAAAAACAATAAGACAAAAAACAAACAAATGTTTGTTGACACCGTTGGTCCAAATGTGGGAGGGGAGGGGGGGGGGCGTTTACAATGTACAGTATAGTACCCTATTCACAATTGTTGGCCCGAAGTAGGGGGTCGGCGTTTACTAGGTAGTTTACGGTACTCAATCTCCTCTCATTTATCGGTCGTGAGGGAAGAACACATTCTTTTTAATTTTGTCGGCGGTGAACAGTTAAAAAGCTATATTTCGAGGAAATTCCGGAGTGCTCAAACAGCGCAATGTTCATATCAAATCCATTTTAAATTCAGTTTATATTCATCTAGTATGTCAGTAAAACGACATTTTCACTCGAAAGTGTCTTTTTCGTCTTTATTTCAAACAAGAAGAGGAAAACGTTCGATGACCCCTCCTTATTATTCATAGTATGCAGGTGTTAAGTACAGTAGGTTTAACCTTGACAGTTAACTAATGTCATTCAAGCTAATTCCATGTAGTACTTTTATAAAAGGCCATAAACGTCCAAACATCCGTGCATCAAAAGCAATTAGGGGAAGATAATGTTTCTCCTGTTTGTTTGACCTCGACCTTGTGACATTAAAATCTGGAGAGTTTCAACCAGACCACCATCATGTCTAAAGATTATCGGACATTGAAAGTGTGTGAGGCCTGAAAGCTCTGGCTAAGAAAAAAAAGTTCAATTAAATCTTAACTTTCCCTTTCTGACTGGGAATCGGCCGCATAGTGACCTTCAGATTTGACTCTGACTCTGATTTGGTCTGAGTGCCTTGGAGAATGAGGAACATATGAGCTTGCAGCGATCTTCCTTGTTTTTGAGGATGAAAGTCGCTTGTTCATTTTAATGCTGGTATTCTCTTAGGCGCCAGGAGACTGGTTCCGCACAACTTACTCTATTACGTATGTCGTATGCATTTAGATCGCTTACTTCCCTTTGTCTGTCCGATCTGGTCAGCAAGACTTCGACCATGTCTAGAAGTCATCAAGCAGTTTATGTTTGTGAAAAAGAAATTGTCACAAAGATGTGAGTAGGATATTTGTGATGTGAAACACGTCGTGATTTTAACCTCCCTAAGGATTGAATTGGGATGCGTAGGGACAGGTTAGAAGGTTGTCACGGGTTTCGTGTGTTGCACGAGGAAATAGCTTTAGCTTGACATGAGTTGTGTAACTTACAAGTTTGAGAAATATTGCTGGCTTTGAACTGGGAACATTACAGCGCCTAAGATTTTCAACCAGGAAGATTGTAAGCGTGTGTCGGTCTTGTTCAGGGAACAAGCACTCTTTCAAGAGACGGGTCTCTTAAGGTAAATGATTTACTATGTTGTATATTATTGAAGTTTGAATACATAGCTGGAATGTAAACGGTAGTGTGTGCAAAGTGCATTACATGCTAATGTGAAGTTTTAAGAGGATTTTTGTTGTTGTTGTATCACGGTTTTTGTTGGGTAATTTCTTGAACATAAATGTTGTTACGCATTTATGTTATGTTTAAGACGGTAATGCTATGTATGGTAGTGTGATTCATGGATTAAGTATAGCTTGGATATTGATTGTGGACGGAATGACATAATTATATGAAGTGATGTCGGAAGTACTTGTGTAATGTTTAGTTGTGAATGTAGAATGGTGAGCGAGAGAGATGATACACGATTGTTCAGAAAGAAGAGATGGTTAAAGAGAATGTTGTATTAAGACTTGGGTTAATTCTTTAGGAGTTTCCATGAGGAGTTTCCATGGAGTGTACGAGGGGCGGACCTCGCCGGGAGAGCGCAGAAGGATGGTGGCGAAAGAGACCACATCGGCGCAGATGGCTGGATGGAGGAGTCTCCATCGTTACCGGTCGTAGAGACGACGTTTTTTTCACTAATGGTGAAAGTGTTTCTCGGGGAGAAACGTGAAAGGTGCATGTTGGCATCTGTCACGATCGGGTGACAGAGACCAAGAAAGTGTCACTCAGTGGAGTGCCTGTTCTTGGTCGATTATGATAGAAAGCGCCTGTACGTGATATTGGGCTACAGCAGAGTTTGCTGACAGTGCTCAACTAGCACGGATGTTTCGTAGCGCACGAGTTTCACAGTGGGGGTTTCTGCTGTCATAGGGCTGACGGTTTTTCGCTGACAGCGCGCACGGGATTTTCACGGATTGAGTTTCTCGTGTCTTTTTTCTGCTTGGGAGGCAGAATTGTGTATAGCTGGACTGGTTTTGTGACAAGGTCAGTCACGTGTTATTGGCTAGGTTGTCTGAGAGAGGCACAAGGACGGGACACTTGACACCCAGCGGCAGAAGGGGAAGGATCTAATACACAGTTTCTAGAGTATGATGGTTTTTCACCGAATATTGTATTCGGCACTCTAGGGGAGCTTCCACCGGTTATTTCCTTCACACTGCCACTATTTTGCTGAGGACAAGTCGTCAACTTTCCTTCGTCGGCGATGGCTTTCGCATAAGGATTCGACAAGGGGTTCTGGAGGTTTTTGGTCACTGTTGACGAACAGAGGCTGTTCCAGGGAGGAAGCGGACTTTGCTTCCATTGAGAGTACAATCATAGGCTTTTGAGGTAATAAATCATTATTTAACGCTGTTGATGAGTCTGTGTTGTGGAATGAAATACTCTCTGTTGTTCTTTCCAGGTTAGCGCATAATTTACTCTCTGTGACGCTAAAATACTAATCTGTATATGGTTTTTGCAGATAGGGAGAGAAGGACGGAAAATGGCTGTTTTGTTGTTGTAAAAAGTCCGTTTTGTGCAGGCCCACGTGCTCGATGAGGTATTTAAAGATGACATGTTTTAAGGTGGTGGGTGAGGGGTAGCTGACATGTTTAGTGCACCGATGCTTTCTGTTTGCAGCCTCCGTTCGTTTCGCTTCGCTTCGTTACGTGTTCCTGTAACGTCTGCACGGCTGACTTTGGCGGGACCTGTTGAAGCTACGCTAACCAGGAGACCGGCTAACCAGCGGACCGGCTAACCAGCGAACCGGCTAACCAGCGGACACGCTAACCAGGAGACCGGCTAACCAGGAGACCGGCTAACCAGCGGACCGGCTAACCAGCGAACCGGCTAACCAGCGAACCGGCTAACCAGCGAACCGACTAACCAGCATACCGGCTAAGCAGCAGCAGCAGAGATAAAGCTAAGTGCACCATGTCGTACGCACCCCGTTGACCACCGTTGTCTTTTCGTATCTATGATTTCATTGGAGTAGTGACAACGTGGGGTGTGACCCCTGCACGAACTAGAGCTTTTCGAACAGAACATTCGCATTTAACTATATTTACACGGGTTCAGCGTGTTACTATAATTTTCTATATACTACTGGCATTTTGTCAGTGAACACTGGTTTTTTACGTGTTGAGAACGTAAAAGGAACATATTTTGAGTGAAGGCTCGAGGGAGGTGGAGAGTTTATACATAAACAGGCGTCTGAAACTTATACTTTTGTTGACTCTATTTAATTGTATGACTGCGAGAGTGGATCGTGGTGTGGTTAGTTAATTAGTAGTAATTAACCGGTTCATAATCACCTTAAGTGATATATTGAAACGTGACACATGGGGGCCAAGCCGGGATTTACTCAGTTAATTTCCAACTGATAAAGACCCACCAATTAAGGATAACTAAGAGCAGATAATCTCGTCAGTGCTCGACTTATTTTCTGCTTGGTGCTACCCTTTTTTGTATAGTTTTGATCATATACCACACCTTAAGCGATTCACATCTTGCAGGAAATGTAAATTGTAATTTGTGAGCTATTGTATGCGCTAACTGTGATTACCTCCCTTTC
This sequence comes from Littorina saxatilis, assembly GCF_037325665.1. Taxonomy (NCBI): domain Eukaryota; kingdom Metazoa; phylum Mollusca; class Gastropoda; order Littorinimorpha; family Littorinidae; genus Littorina; species Littorina saxatilis. The sequence goes on along the minus strand of NW_027129574.1, from coordinate 5,666 downwards.
CTTTGTTTGGGAATCTTTGTTGTTGTACGTTCAGTGTTTTCCGTTGCAGAGAGCTGAGCGGGGTTAGCGGATTTGTTATTCGTTTTACTCAGTTTTCTCTACATTGTCGTTTCGCATTCTGTAACAGGTTACATTTCTACCGTCTTGTTTTACTTGGATTTTTCTCCATATTTTGACTTTGTTGGAATTTTGGGGGGGAAGGGTCCGAGGACTTCTGTCCTAACCAAGGCTGTGGGAGACACTCTGTTTCACCGCAAAAAGCAGCCGATAAAGTAGGCCACGGCTGTGGGAAACACTTTGTTTCACCGCAAAAAGCAGCCATAAAGTAGGCTACGCGATTTGTTCTACACCGTTTGGATTTTTTCTTCTGCATTTTCCGGTTGCTGGATTTTTGTATCCATCGCTTTCATCACCGCGTATTCTAGCTATAGCTGCGTTAGACTTACTTTTGTGATAACGCTTTGCTAAACTAACCATGGCTACAGGGGGATCTCCTACGAAGAGATTAACTTTTGAGACTCCTGGTAGCGAGGAACAGACAGAGCGAGACGCACGCGTTAGAGCGCGTAGTTTGCTTAAGCGCAAGGAGTTAGAACGTAAGGAAGACATAGAGCGACAGACGAGAAAAGAAGAGCTTGACAGACAAGAACGACAGGCCGAACGTGAGAGACAGGAACGACAAGACGAACGTGACAGACAAGAACGGAAAGAGAAAGATGAACGAGACAGACAAGAAAGGGAACGACAGGCCGAACGTGACCGACAGGATAAGAAAGACGAGCTTGAGAGACAGGAACGACAGGCCGAACGACAGGCCGAACTTGACAGACAGGAAAAGAAAGACGAACGTGACAGACTAGACCGGAAGGAACAGGCGGATCGCGATCACCAGCTAGAGCTAGCTAGGCTACAGGCCGAGAAGGGTACGCTTACTCAGGCTAGCGCGCCGACGTTTGTTGCCGACCGTACGAGACTGCCGACGTTCGACGATGACAAGGACGAGCTCGACGACTTTTTACGCCGGTTTGAGCGCATTGCATCTGACCAGAAGTGGGAAGAGGCCACGTGGGCTAGCCGCCTTAGCACCTGCTTAAAAGGACGCGCATTGCAGCTCTACAACGCTTTGGAGGACGACGAGGCGAGAGACTATCAGGCACTAAAGAAGGCGTTACTCCAGCGCTTCAACCTGACTGCGGAAGCCTACAGACGACGTCTGCGTAACAGCAAGAGACTGAGCGGCGAGCTGAGCCATCAGTTTGTGGCACGCCTTAATCTCTACCTGCGGCGCTGGGTGGAGATGGCCGAGAAGAACTGGACCGTCGACGACCTTGCCGACCTCATAGTCATGGAACAACTGATGTCCAGCCTGCGACCTGAGGTGGTGACCTTCGTGCAGGAACACCAGCCAAAGACTACTCAGGAGGCAGCCGACTGGATCAGAGTACATGAGGACGCCCAGGCGATCTCTGGCAAATCTTCAGGCTCACGGCCGGGAAAATCGGGAAATTCAGGTTCTTCAGGACCCAAGGACGGGAAGGACGATCAGGGACACAAAGGATCAAGTTCCAGAACTGACATCCAGTGTTATTACTGCAACAAGCGGGGCCACGTGAAGAAGGACTGCCACAGGAGACAGGCTGACCAGAAGGGCGTACACTTTGTTGGCAGTGAGGAGCTAAGGGACGTCACGAGCTCATGCACAATTCCACAACTCTGCGTTCCGTGCTCCAGGAAACATTTCCAGCCCCACTGCAACGTCTACGTTAACGGAGTGAAGGGCGAAGGTCTGCGGGACACAGGGGCAGACATGATAGTGGTTCGGGCGAGTCTAGTTCCAGCTATGGCCTACACAGGAGACAGCATCAGGGTGAGAATGGCCGAGGCATCTCACGCTTACGACTTGAACACGGCAGTGATCAAGGTCGTAACACCGTTGTTCACGGGGACCATTGTGGCCGTCGTCATGGACGATCCTCCATGCGACCTGCTCATCGGAAACCGGGTTCAGTTTGTGGACGGCGTCACCAGGGAGGTTCCCGTTTATCGGTCTCCCGACGTCATTTCAGTGCTCACGCGGGCACAGGCGGAGCGAGAGGATAAACCTCTCAAACCCCTACCTGCTGCACGAGCTGCCCTGGGGAACGTGACCCCCGCGCTTCTCGCGAAGGCTCAGGCATCTGATCCGACATTAGCGACTCCTCGGGAGCACGCGAAGTCGGGGAAGGTGAAGCTGAGCGGGAAGCATGGGAGGTCAAGGTTCCTCAGGGACAAGAAGTTGCTCTACCGGGAGTTCAGCAACCAAGAAGGTACATTCAAACAGGTTGTCGTGCCTCGCGAGTTTCGCGAGGGTGTCATGGCGACGGCACACGACTCGATTCTGGGAGGTCATCTTGGTACCAAGAAGACCACGGATCGTGTCTGGCGCCATTTTTACTGGCCAGGCATCTGCACGGATGTCCGACGTTTCTGTGCGTCCTGCGATAAGTGCCAGAAGGTGATTGCCAAAGGAAGGGTGAGGAAGGTCCCCTTGGAGAAGATGCCGCTCATCTACGAACCCTTTCGTCGGGTGGCAGTGGACATCATCGGGCCCATCTTGCCTGCGTCTGAGGACGGAAACAGATACATTTTGACCATGGTGGACTACGCTACTCGATACCGAGAGGCGATCCCTCTGAAATCGATTGAAGCCACGCGAGTAGCTGAGGCTCTGGTTACTATGTGGTCCCGGCTGGGAATTCCATCAGAGGTACTCACCGACAGAGGCACGCAGTTCACGGGAGGAGTGATGGCGGAGGCAGCACGACTGCTATCACTGGAGCAGCACTTCACCACTCCTTACCATGCTCAGTGCAACGGACTGGTGGAGAGGTTCAATGGCACCTTGAAGACCATGCTGAGGAAACTAGCTCAGGAGAAACCACGCACGTGGGACAGGTACATCCCAGCATTGCTTTTTGCATACCGCGAGGTTCCTCAGGAGAGCTTGGGTTTTTCCCCATTTGAGTTGTTGTACGGCAGACAGGTACGCGGTCCCATGGCTATCCTGCGTCAAGCCTGGACGGACGAAGAAGCTGACGAGGAGGTGCAGACGACAGCGACCTACATAGTAGAACTCAGGAACAGGATTGAAGAGACCTGCAAACTGGCTCAAGAGAACCTGGGAAGAGCAGCACAGCGTTATGCGCGAGGATTCGACCGCAAGGCACGGCCGCGCAGCTTCAAGATTGGAGAACGGGTGTTGCTACTTCTACCTGTCAAACACAACAAGCTACAACTGCAGTGGCAAGGACCTTTTGAGGTGACAGCGAGGGTGGGCCAGAACGACTACAGGATCATGATGCACGGGAAAGCACGCCTGTACCACGCCAACCTGCTGCGCGCCTACATAGAGAGGACAGCCTACGGGGAGAAGAACAAAGACCAGAAGAACAAAGACAAGAAGACAGAGAAGGTTGCAGTCATCAGGGGTGAAACGAGGGGTTGCTCGTTCTTGAGGACGACCTTTCTGTCTGGAAACAGACCATCAACCTCTGCAATATCTTCAGGTTGCAAGGTTGGCAAACGCCAGACTTATGCGCTGGGCGTTGATTCTCCAACCGTACCAATTCACGGTACGCGTCATTCCGGGCGCCAACAATGTTGGAGCTGACTTTCTCTCTCGGGCTGTAGAGGAGAACATGACTGTGAGCGAAACCGAGGTTTCGTCTTGAAGAGGGGAGGTGTGTCACGATCGGGTGACAGAGACCAAGAAAGTGTCACTCAGTGGAGTGCCTGTTCTTGGTCGATTATGATAGAAAGCGCCTGTACGTGATATTGGGCTACAGCAGAGTTTGCTGACAGTGCTCAACTAGCACGGATGTTTCGTAGCGCACGAGTTTCACAGTGGGGGTTTCTGCTGTCATAGGGCTGACGGTTTTTCGCTGACAGCGCGCACGGGATTTTCACGGATTGAGTTTCTCGTGTCTTTTTTCTGCTTGGGAGGCAGAATTGTGTATAGCTGGACTGGTTTTGTGACAAGGTCAGTCACGTGTTATTGGCTAGGTTGTCTGAGAGAGGCACAAGGACGGGACACTTGACACCCAGCGGCAGAAGGGGAAGGATCTAATACACAGTTTCTAGAGTATGATGGTTTTTCACCGAATATTGTATTCGGCACTCTAGGGGAGCTTCCACCGGTTATTTCCTTCACACTGCCACTATTTTGCTGAGGACAAGTCGTCAACTTTCCTTCGTCGGCGATGGCTTTCGCATAAGGATTCGACAAGGGGTTCTGGAGGTTTTTGGTCACTGTTGACGAACAGAGGCTGTTCCAGGGAGGAAGCGGACTTTGCTTCCATTGAGAGTACAATCATAGGCTTTTGAGGTAATAAATCATTATTTAACGCTGTTGATGAGTCTGTGTTGTGGAATGAAATACTCTCTGTTGTTCTTTCCAGGTTAGCGCATAATTTACTCTCTGTGACGCTAAAATACTAATCTGTATATGGTTTTTGCAGATAGGGAGAGAAGGACGGAAAATGGCTGTTTTGTTGTTGTAAAAAGTCCGTTTTGTGCAGGCCCACGTGCTCGATGAGGTATTTAAAGATGACATGTTTTAAGGTGGTGGGTGAGGGGTAGCTGACATGTTTAGTGCACCGATGCTTTCTGTTTGCAGCCTCCGTTCGTTTCGCTTCGCTTCGTTACGTGTTCCTGTAACGTCTGCACGGCTGACTTTGGCGGGACCTGTTGAAGCTACGCTAACCAGGAGACCGGCTAACCAGCGGACCGGCTAACCAGCGAACCGGCTAACCAGCGAACCGGCTAACCAGCGAACCGGCTAACCAGCGAACCGGCTAACCAGCGAACCGGCTAACCAGCGAACCGGCTAACCAGCGAACCGACTAACCAGCATACCGGCTAAGCAGCAGCAGCAGAGATAAAGCTAAGTGCACCATGTCGTACGCACCCCGTTGACCACCGTTGTCTTTTCGTATCTATGATTTCATTGGAGTAGTGACAACGTGGGGTGTGACCCCTGCACGAACTAGAGCTTTTCGAACAGAACATTCGCATTTAACTATATTTACACGGGTTCAGCGTGTTACTATAATTTTCTATATACTACTGGCATTTTGTCAGTGAACACTGGTTTTTTACGTGTTGAGAACGTAAAAGGAACATATTTTGAGTGAAGGCTCGAGGGAGGTGGAGAGTTTATACATAAACAGGCGTCTGAAACTTATACTTTTGTTGACTCTATTTAATTGTATGACTGCGAGAGTGGATCGTGGTGTGGTTAGTTAATTAGTAGTAATTAACCGGTTCATAATCACCTTAAGTAATATATTGAAACGTGACAGCATCTATAAGGAGAGTTTCTGGGAATTCATCATCTACATGGATTCAGCGGCACAAGGATGTGTAAATGACGACATGCAGTGAGCCGTGATACGAACTCGTGAGTGTCTGTCAACACCTTATCTTGTGCGGTAATCTATTATTGAGATAGTATCTTTATACCATGTATTCACATGCATTGAGTGATTGCGATAAGATTGTGTGAACTGTGTGTTCGAGAGGTTGATTGGTATTGATGTTTTGAGGTGAAGAATTGTGTTGTAATTTGTGAGGAATTAATAAGTCTGTATCCTCCCAAATTCTGTGTTTGAAGTGTGTTGTGCGAAGAG
>NW_027129573.1:0-15116 GCF_037325665.1 Littorina saxatilis | reverse complement strand
TAAATACTAAAATAAGGGAAAGTCGCCAATCCCGGAACAGTCGGCCAACTTGGAACACCTCAATATGCGATCAACGGGGAACAATTCATGAACAATTGTTTTGCAGAAATGTCTAGTGACATTCCTTGATATTATTACAGCAAAAAAAATGACTACCGCGGCAAAACAAAACAAATGGTACGTTTTTTAAACTTTTCTTCCTTCTTCTTCTTATTTATACTGTCTACAATTCGTATTATTACTCTTTATCTATATACGTTCACGTAAAATGTTGATTGCTGTGATAAACCTTCATAGATTTGCAATAACTTGAACGGAAAAAAAAGATTTGAAACGTCACGTGTATCCAACAGAAAACCGCGAAATCCATGCAGGTGCCATGCGGCAATGATGGAACACATAAGAGAGGCAAACATGGAACAGTGTTCCAGCTTTGCTGCATTCTGTTCCATCTTACCCTCATCAAACAATAAACAGAACACTGCTGTGTTATTCACGTATTCAATTCTCCTTTCGGTTTTGTTGTGTTTTTCCTTTCTATAAGTTTTATTGAATGATTGATTGATTTGTTTGACAGTATTATGAGACCCAAACGGCGGTGGTTACCAGAAGAAATGGGCTGCGCTTTGTCGGCAGTGAAAAACGGAAATATGGGTTTGCGTTGCGTATAGAGAGCATATGGTGTTACTGTCACAACTCTTAAAAGTCATTTAGAAGGAAACAAACAAATATGCAAAAGAAGAAGTAAAGTTCACAGGAAGACTTTCTACATTAACGCAAGCAAACTGATAGACAGGCAGACATCAAGCAACCAACAACAACAAGAAACTGCACACGGCGACAAGCGCATATACGCGTGCGTATGCACACGTAATAGATAATCTCCGTGTGTGTGTGTGTGTGTGTGTGTGTGTGTGTGTGTGTGTGTGTGTGTGTGTGTGTGTGTGTGTGTGTGTGTGTGTGTGTGTGTGTGTGTGTGTGTGTGTGTGTGTGTGTGTGTGTTACACGACACTTGAGATTGCCACAAGTTCTCAAAGGTCGTATAGTTGTGTTCTTTTATTCTACGTCGCCCGTCTTCGCAGCAGCAGAAAACAACTCGTCAAATTGAGTTCGAGGATTTATTCAGCATTCAATACATACAACTGCACATCTAGCAGAACTCAAATAGAAGCTTTTTTAACATTCAAATCGCGCTGGCATATATAGTAAATACTCAATCTCGAGAATATTCCAGACCGAACACGATACAACTACATTATACGAGCCGTGCATGGACTAAACTAGCGACATTCTCTCTGACGTACATCAAAAGCGCCGACACACTTAATCCGAACGAACGCCACGAACTCACGACTAAAACAGCATGGTAAACAACTTGTTTTGACAGGACTAGAAAGTTCACCTGCATTCTCGTCCAAGCATAAATATTGTATTTACAAAATATAATATCGGTACTTTCCCACAAAGTACAAATAAGTCAACTACATGCAACACACAAAACTGAACCAAAGCTCAGCAACGGTAGCGTTTCCTAACATTACCCCCAACACAAGAAGAAATTTACCTAATTTCTTTCAATCATTGAAACGCTACCTGTACACATACTATGTATACATAACAGATTGAAATCCAGGTATGTACATTAGTCTGTTGGAGAATGAACACAGTTTTACTCACATACTCGGCTGAGAAAATCTGCCCCAACATTGTCTGAACCTTTGATCGATTCCACTCGCATATCAAAGTTCTGCAAGTACATCACCCACCTCATGATACGATTATTCACAAACTTCGCAGAGTTCAGGTAGGTGAGGGGTTTGTGATCAGTCTGAAGCACGAATTTCACCCCTTGGAGGTAGAGTTCAAATTTCTTGATTCCCCACACGATGGCTAAACACTCTTTCTCCATGGTCGAGTAATTCTTCTCGGCTCCTGACAGCTTCTTGCTGGCATAGCTGACCGGAAACGGTTTACCTCCATGCTCTTGCATCAGCATGGCGCCGATCCCTTCGTCCGATGCGTCTGTACGCAAGATGAACTCTTTGGCGGTATCAGGAAGGCGTAGCACCGGGTCTCGTGACATCAGGTCGCGCACGGTCTGGTATGCCTTCTCCTGAGCCGGTCCCCAGAGTATTCGGTTGGGGCATCCTTTTCGGGTCATGTCCGACAAAGGCGCCGTTATGGCGGCGAAGTTTGGAATGAACTCTCTGTAGTACCCAGCCAATCCAAGGAAGGATCGCACCTGCTTCTTGGTTTCAGGACGTGGCGCATTGAGGATCTTGGTGACGTTTTCCAACAAAAGCCCCTTTTGACCTTCCTTCAGTGAATGACCTATGAAGTCAACGTTGTCGGTCCCCAAAATGCACTTGCTGGGTCTCACGGTCAGATTAGCTTTTGTCAGGCGGGAAAACAATTCCCTCAAAGTCTCCAGATGCTCCTCAAAGGTCTCCGTGTGGACTAGCAGATCATCCCAGTAGTACACAACATTCTTCATTCCTTTGAGCATTTTTCGCATTCCCCTCTTCAGGGTAGCACCACTGTTCACCATGCCAAAAGGCATCCGCAGGCACTCATACGTTCCGTCTGGAGTTGCAAAGGCGGTCTTTGGTATGTCCTCTTCGCGCACAGGAATCTGCCAATATCCCTTGCTGAGATCGATCTTTGAGAAGATCTTACTGCCGGTTAACTGTCGGAATAGATCAGTTGCCGTCGGCATTGGTTCAGGGTCAAACACGGTGATCTTATTGACTTTCCTGAAGTCAATGCATACCCTGTTTGTACCGTCTTTCTTCTTGACAACAACAACGGGAGATGAGTAAGGGGATGATGACTCACGGATGACCCCCATCTTCAACATGTTGTCGATGTCCTTCTTCAAGGATTCCCGAGCCTGAAACGGGATAGGGTATGGTTTTGAGCGAACAGGAACGTCAGATGTGAGGTGGACTTCATGTTCGACCAAGGACGTAGAGCCTGGAACATCACAGAACCTATGGGTGAAGTCGCCCATAAAATCATGCAGCTCCTTCTGCTGATCTTCTGTCAGGTCAGGTCCTAGCTTGACGTCATCCACTCCCTCTTTCTTGTGGAGGTCTCCCAACTCCAGTAGTTCCTCACCGTCGAACTCGTCTAGTTCAGCTGGTTCTTCCGCACTTGCTGCGACCTGTACTGCTTCCGGAGGTCTCTCCACATACAGTTTCAGGAGGTTAGCGTGGTAGATCTTGGACTTCTTGCCGACATTCACCTTGTAGTCGTTGATCCCTACCACGGCCTCAACCTCGTATGGGCCTTTCCACTGCATCAGTAGTTTGTTGTGATCAGTGGGAAGCAGTATCAGCACTTTGTTACCTGGTGTAAACTTCCTGTTTACGGCTTTGCGGTCGTAGTAGTGCTTTCCACTATCCTGAGACTTTCTCAAGTTTTCTCTCGCAATCTCGAGAGTCTCCTCCCGTTTCTCTCGCAACTCGAACACGTACTGGTAACTGTTCTTCACTTCAGGTGTGTCCACATCTTTCGTCCACAATTCCTTTAGTATTTGCATCGGACCTCTCACGGTCCGCCCGTACATCAGCTCGAACGGGGAGAATCCAGTGGACTCTTGTGGCACCTCCCTGTATGCAAATAGCAAGGCATTGATGTAGCGATGCCACTGCGTTGGCTGCTCACTGCATAGTTTCTTCAGCGTGGACTTCAGCGTCGCATTGAATTTTTCTACCAGCCCATTGCACATCGGGTGATAGGGTGTCGTAGTCAAGTGACGAATGCTCAGCAGCCTGTTGACCTCTTCCATGCATTCAGAGACAAACTGTGTCCCCAGGTCTGTGAGGATCTCTTCAGGAACCCCAATTCTGCTGAAAATGTCCACAAGTGCCTCGGCAACAGTCTCGGTGTCAATTTTCTTCAGAGGCACGGCTTCTGGGTACCTGGTTGCATAGTCTACCAGGGTCAGTACCCAACGATGACCCGCTTCACTTGGCGGTTTGATCTCGCCGATGAGGTCAATGGCCACCCTCTTGAAAGGTCGGTCGATCAAAGGCATCTTCTGCAACGGCACTTTCGGGACCCTTCCTCGAGGTATGGTTTTCTGGCAAATATCGCACGATCGGCAGAATCGAGTCACATCTGCATGCAGTCCTGGCCAGTAAAACGCAGCCTGGATTCTGTCCGATGTCTTCTTGACCCCCAGGTGACCTCCCATTATAGAGTCGTGGGCCACCTCCATCACCTGGCGCCTAAGTGGTTGAGGCACCAGAACTTGACGTAATGGCTTCCCACCGTTGACTCTCGCGTGCTGGAACACTCTGTACAGAATCTTGGCCTTCACTTCAAACTGCACAGTGCCTTCGCCCTTAGTCATCTCCTTGACAGGACGACTCCTGTACTTTGTCAAGGTCAAATCAGCTTCCTGTAGCTGAATCAGCCGATCCCTGTCCACGACAGCAGTTGCAGAACTGTTGGTGACCCTGAGTGGCGTAGTTGTTTTGTCCTTCTTCGCCTGGGCTCTGGTCGTCACAGCGCTTACAACCTGCGGCTGGTCGCGGCGATGCACAGTTGCTCTGTCATCTCGTAACAGTTCGCTGATATCTTCATTCGCGAATGGCAGTGGGTCTTCCTCCTCAGCAGCAGGCTGAGCTGAGCCCATTCTCCATTCGAAATCAGGGTCATCAGGACGTCTCGCACCCCCAATATTCCCAATTAGTAGATCGTACAAGGGCTTCTTCAGGCAGACGGCCTCAACTTCTCCGGTGAAGTATGGAGTATCGATCTGGATTTTTACCACTGGTGCCTTCACGCATTTGCTGTCAGCCATGAGCGTCCACTTGAAGTCACCAGTGAACTTCTCTGTCGGCACCAAATCCTCTTTGACGATGACCCCATTGCAGCCCGAATCTCTGAGAACAGTCACTTCCTGCTTCTCAACAAATCCCTTCGACACGGGCATGTTCGTCACTGACACAGCTGCGCTGGCGACAACAGAGATTGCCTTGCCATTGGCGAGTAGAAGCTGGCCATCAGATATACATTCTTCCACGTCCGATGGTGTAGCCACTTGCTCGGCAGCCCTTGGAAGTATGACGCTGCTCGCACATACTTGTTGGTTCGAGCCACTCGTTTGCCTCTTGTTGTCGTAATATCTCCGTCGATGTTCTTGCGCTTTGTCATTGACATGTCCGTTATTTTTCTTTTGGGGACAGTTGGCGACTCGGTGACCCTTGGCATTGCAATGGAAACACGTTATGTTCTGCCCTTCATTGGATGATGGTGCGGACTCAGTTTGTCCCTTGGCAGGTTGGTTTCCCTGGTTCCCGCTCTTCTGGAAAGGTTTCGATGACTTTGACGTCCCCAGGGTCCTTCCATGAGCAATGAGATAACGCTCAGCAGCATCAGTAATGTCCTTCAAACCCCGCAGTTTTTGCTCTTCCAAGCGGGTCGCCAGGTCCTTCGGGCAGGCATTAAGGAACTGCTCCTTCACGATCAAGTCCCGCAGACTCTCGTATGACTGCTCTTCACCTGATAACTCCACCCACTTCTGCAGGTATGACGACAGGCGCTCCACAAACTGGCTCGGTGTCTCTCCAGACAATGGCTGGCATTCGCGGAAGCGTTGACGGTAGCCCCTTTCAGTGAAGTTGTAGCAACGCAACAGAGCTTCCTTCAGTACATCATAGTCTCTGGCGTCATCATTTGAGAGTCTAGTGTAGACCTCAAGTGCTGCCCCAGTCAAATGTGCGCTGAGTTGAATCGCCCAGTCGTCGCGCTGCCATCTAGCACTCTCAGCGAACCTCTCGAATCTTGCAAGGTAGCAGTCGATCTGGTCCTTCCCGTCAGCGAATGCTGGAAGTTTCGGTGCCCTGTGTAGCATTTGCTGCTGGTTATCTCTTTGGCGTGGTGCCGCGTGCTCATTTTGAACACGCACCATTTCTGTCTGAAGCTCTAAGCGCTTGGTCTCCATTTCTATCTGGAGCTCTACGCGTTTCAGCTCCATTTTCCTTTCTTCACGCTGTGCTTCTCTTTCTCTTTCTTCACGCTCACGCTGCGCTTGTCGTTCTTCACGCTCACGCTGCGCTTGTCTTTCTTCACGATGCGCTTGTCTTTCTTTTTCTTCTCGCTCACGCTGCGCTTGTCTTTCTTTTTCTTCTCGCTCACGCTGCGCTTGTCTTTCTTCACGCTGCGCCAGCAGTCGTGTCTGGGACTCGACGAACTCCGTCAACTGCTTGCCTTTTAGTCCCAGTTCAACTCCTTTTGCCCAGAACTCAGCCATTCTGGTCTTTTCCGGTGCGTTCGTCTGTATTCTTTCACAGCCCTGAACGTAGACGAATGTAGTCTTCTAAAGAACACAGTCTCTACTGCACCTCCGATGCTTCTCTCGTCGCTGTTCACCTTCGTAGACGCAGGCTGCCACCCTCCTCGTCTAACGTGACGGCGCACTCTGCTCACGATACGTACACGACGTACCTCAGTCGTATTTCGTAGTATTAATGCACTAGCTCCGCGACGAAGTCCGTCTCGTCCAAACGGCAGCTAACCTCTGTAATCCCGATACACTCCGGCGTCGCTCACCGTATCGAGCTGCGGCGATTACCAAACTCTTCCCACAGTCACACCGAATCCACGGTTCCATAGTCTCAATACTGATCCCTCAGGATACACCCGATTGATGGCTACCTCCTGTGACTGTCTTGACACTGGTCCTTGTTGCTGGAAAACCCTTGGCGTTAAACGTAGATCCTTGGCTTGGCCCCCAATTGTTACACGACACTTGAGATTGCCACAAGTTCTCAAACGTCGTATAGTTGTGTTCTTTTATTCTACGTCGCCCGTCTTCGCAGCAACAGAAAACAACTCGTCAAATTGAGTTCGAGGATTTATTCAGCATTCAATACATACAATTGCACAACGTAGCAGAACTCAAATAGAAGCTTTTTTAACATTCAAATCGCGCTGGCATATATAGTAAATACTCAATCTCGAGAATATTCCAGACCGAACACGATACAACTACATTATACGAGCCGTGCATGGACTAAACTAGCGACATTCTCTCTGACGTACATCAAAAGCACCGACACACTTAATCCGAACGAACGCCACGAACTTACGACTAAAACAGCATGGTAAACAACTTGTTTTGACAGGACTAGAAAGTTCACCTGCATTCTCGTCCAAGCATAAATATTGTGTTTACAAAATATAATTCGGTACTTTCCCACAAAGTACAAATAAGTCAACTACATGCAACACACAAAACTGAACCAAAGCTCAGCAACGGTAGCGTTTCCTAACACCAACAAACACTGAAAACTCCAAACTGTTTCCTTACCTTGCAAGTTGACACAATGATAAACAATCAAAATAGTCAATACACTTCAACTAACCTACAACTAAAACTTGTACAGAGAAAGGTTAGAGAAGAATGAAAGCAAAGCAAAGAGACAGTGCACCAACACGTCTTCACAAGACGAAAACCATTCGTTCAGTGACGTATTCCCGCGTTCTATCTCACGTGACCCATTCCTCTCGGAATTGTGGGAGATAAAAGTATGTGTGTGTGTGTTGAGCGATTCAGAGAAAACTACTGGACCGATCTTCATAACATTTTACAAGAGAGTTTCTGGGTAAGATATTCTTTGACGTTTTTTTCATTTTTTCGAAAACTGTCTTTGATGACGTCATATCCGGCTGAGTCCGGACTATGGGATTGAATTTCAGCCCGGCAGCGTAAACATTAGTTAATTAGTTTGCTCGTTAAAGTTGTCATTGAAATCGAATTTCAAAATGATTGCATCGTATTTCTCAATTTCTCCTGAATTCAAAAATATATACATATACCATGTTTACTTTAAAAATGGGCTCAGAATTACAGAAAATAGGTTAAGTAAGTACTGCGTTTGCTCCGTAAGCGGAGACGAGCGTGACCCGTCTCGGTCTTTAGATGTTGTTTGTCGAGACTATCTTAGTATAGTCTCGGCGATGACTGTTCTTTGGTGTTAATCTTTAACATTCCGTCATTTGAAGACATCACATTATGACGTAAGAGGGTTAGACGTCACGCGAAGGAATTACTGAAAGTCTCGGTCATTATTTTGAGCGGGCCGAGACTAGTTGGCTGTCGTGTCTCTGTAACTTGTGTAAGTAGGCTACATGCAGACAGACAGATCTAGATCTAGTGTCTCGCTTTCTTGCACAGTGTCACCTATGCTTACTGTGTGTGTGTGTATGTGTGACGGAGTGATTGAGTTTGTGTTACTGTTTGTCGATTTCTTACGTGAGCCTTGAAGGCTTCGCCTCTTGTTTTTAATATAAATTTACTATGTTTTGATTGCCTTTAATTAAAGGAGTAAGAGTTAGCAAAACTCTATCAACTGGTCAATCATCAATCAATCAAAGCAGTCAGCTAACTCCCCCACAGTCTGACAAGCATTCTTTTGAGGTCAAGAACTATGACAGTCATGAATTTTTGCATCAACCTGGAAAGTCAAAACAATCTCATTGAATTTGGTAAAATGTTCAAACCTTTCGTGACAGTCCCCTGCGATGAAAAGCTTTCACATTTTTGGAGTCTATTTGCAGAGCATTGCAGCAATCTTGTTCAGCCTCTACTGCCTGAAAAGCAAATAAGCAAACAAACAAAACAGATAATAAATTAGTAGAAAACAATGAAAGGATGTGTTTTGATGATGGAGTTAATGCAATATGTACATCATCTCAGTGGAACTTAAATGCTTCTGTAAAAGAAAACAAGTCGCGTAAGACGAAATTACTACATTTAGTCAAGCTGTCGAACTCACAGAATGAAACTGAACGCACTGCATTTTTTCACAATGACCGTAGTCCGCCGCTCGTGCAAAAGGCAGTGAAATTAACGAGCCTGTTTAGCGCGGTAGTGGTTGCGCTGTGCTGCATAGCACGCTTTTCTGTACCTCTCTTCGTTTTAACTTTCTGAGCGTGTTTTTAATCCAAACATATCATATCTATATGTTTTTGGAATCAGGAACCGACAAGGAATAAGATGAAATTGTTTTTAAATCGATTTCGGAAATTTAATTTTAATCATAATTTTTATATTTTTAATTTTCAGAGCTTGTTTTTAATCCGAATATAACATATTTATATGTTTTTGGAATCAGAAAATGATGAAGAATAAGATGAACGTAATTTTGGATCATTTTATAAAAAAATAATTTTAATAACAATTTTCAGATTTTTAATGACCAAAGTCATAAATTAATTTTTAAGCCTCCAAGCTGAAATGCAATACCAAAGTCCGGCCTTCGTCAAAGATTGCTTGGCCAAAATTTCAATCAATTTGATTGAAAAATGAGGGTGTGACAGTGCCGCCTCAACTTTTACAAAAAGCCGGATATGACGTCATCAAAGACATTTATCAAAAAAATGAAAAAAACGTCTGGGGATATCATACCCAGGAACTCTCATGTAAAATTTCATAAAGATCGGTCCAGTAGTTTACTCTGAATCGCTCTACACACGCACAGACAGACAGACAGACACGCACACACACACACACACACACCACGACCCTCATCTCGATTCCCCCTCTATGTTAAAACATTTACCGTATTTGACGGATTACAAGACGCACCGTTTTATAAGCCGCAACCCCGACTTTTAACAAAACAAGAAGAGCAAACGCTCGATCGAGTCACTTTCGCAGTTCTGAATATTATATGAGGCATCAGATGGACAGGAAGAAATTGCTATTCACAACACAATGAGTCACGTTCACATAAAATTTGAGCCCGGTCACTTTTATAGTTTCCGAGAAAAGCCCAACGTTAAGTTGTGTGTTGCCGAACAGAAAAGGCTAGTTATCTCCCTTGTTTTTCTGATAACGTTCGTAAAAGGCTACGGATGTAAATACTTTGATGTAAAGAATAATCCTACAAAGTTTCAATCACATCCGATGAACTTTGTCAAAGATATAAAATGTCTAATTTTTCCTTTGACGCTGACCTGTGACCTTGAAAAAGGTCAAAGGTCAACGAAACCATCGTTAAAGTGTAGAGGTCATTGGAGGTCACGACTAAACAAAATATGAGCCCGATCGCTTTGATAGTTTCCGAGAAAAGTTTGTCAAAGATATAAAATGTCTAATTTTTCCTTTGACGCTGACCTGTGACCTTGAAAAAGGTCAAAGGTCAACGAAACCATCGTTAAAGTGTAGAGGTCATTGGAGGTCACGACTAAACAAAATATGAGCCCGATCGCTTTGATAGTTTCCGAGAAAAGTCCAACGTTAAGGTGGTGTCTACGGACGGCCGGCCGGACGGCCGGACAGACTAACACTGACCGATTACATAGAGTCACTTTTTCTCAAGTGACTCAAAAATTGGGACGAGCCACGTATAGGCCGCGTCACTATATTAGCCGCCGTCGAAAAAAATATAAATCAGATCGTGTCAATCAATCAAAACAACCAGGCACACGAAAGTACGGTATTTGGCGAAATCGGCTCCGAGAATAAACAAGTGAAACAAAGAAGAAAAGTGAAAAAGTTTGAAGAAAAATATCACACACAATTTGTAGTCAACACACACATGTAGTCCCGCCCGGAATAAGCTTTTTAGGGATGATTTACGACTTTTGCGCACATTTCGAGTAGACGAAAACACAACATGGCGGCTCTCGCTCCTCCAATTATCGCGAGACACAAAAAAACGAAATCTCGCGCGCGCGAGATCCTGATACATCCGGTGTTTCTCTGTACGTTATCTTGTCACGACGACTTGTTGACAAACGAAGATTCGCGAAAGAAAGACAAAAGCGCTGAGTCTTGAGTAGAGAGCTAATAAAGTTCCGGTAATCACTAATCGAGCGAAATAAAAATCCGCGGCGACTTCCATTAGGTGAATGCTATTCAAGTTTAGGTAACGTTTTAGCTGCATCTTTTTATGAGCAGCAATGCAATTTTTTTGGAAAAAAGTCGCGGCTTGTAGTCCGTCAAATACGGTAGTCAAAACTTTACTAAATGGAAAAAAAAGAAGAAGTCGCGTAAGGCGAAAATACAACATTTAGTCAAGCTGTTGAACTCACAGAATGAAACTGAACGCACTGCAATTTTTCAGCAAGACCGTATACTCATAGCATCGTCAGTCCACCGCTTGTGGCAAAGGCAGTGAAATTGACAAGAAGAGCGGGGTAGTAGTTGCGCTGAGAAGGATAGCACGCTTTTCTGTACCTCTCTTCGTTTGAACTTTCTGAGCGTGTTTTTAATCCAAACATATCATATCTATATATATATACGACTAGTCTCTGTGTCTCTGTGTGTCTGTGTGTCTGTGCGCGATGCACGGCCAAAGTTCTCGATGGATCTGCTTCAAATTTGGTGGGCATATTCAGGTACACCCGGAACACAACCTGGTCGATGAAATATTTCAACACGTGCTCTCAGCGCGCAGCGCTGAACCGATTTTGTTTTTTGTGCTGAACCGATTTTGTTTTTTTTGTCTGGATCCACTACCAGTAACTCTTCCTTATCTTCTCCAGTGTTTTTAGTCGCGATTATCTCCCTTCCTCCGTGCGGAGCCGGGTATTCGGATCGACTCAGGGGTGTGCAAATTTAAAAATAAACAACTCACCCACGGGTTAGTAGAATCTCATTTGCAGCTCACCCGGGAAAAAAATAGGTAACCCACTCCAACTTTTCTTATTTTGTCTTTGAAGTTTCACACACAGAAACATTGGATTATAAGTCACTGAAAGGTAGCATCTGCCGAAGACCAGTCTGTCCGAACTAAACAACGCCATGGTTTTTTTCAGTGGCCCGAAACAAATTAGGGAGCGCTTTCTCATTGGTCAAAATGTAAAACTAAACTAAGGGATGTAACTCACATCGTTGAAGCAGACGACATTTTCGAACACGATCAATACTTCAGAAAAAGCGCCTTAGAAACAGTACTTACTGTTTGGGCTTCGGTTTGGGCTTTGTTTTCATTATGAAAAACAAGGGGAAATGTATTTTGGCCATTCATTTTAGTAAGGAGTTGGCATTTGAAGCTCTATCTTGAGTTTTGTTTGTGAAATGTTTAGCTAACCCACGGGAATGCTACTCAAATACCTCAGCTAACCCGGCCAATTTTTAACTCCCCCCGGGTCACGGGTTAGTGGATTTGCACACCCCTGCGACTTCTTCCCGGCGCAGCCGTACCCGGCGAAGCAGGTATTCATCTAGTATCTATATGTTTTTGGAATCAGAAACCGACAAGGAATAAGATGAAAGTGTTTTTAAATTGATTTCGAACATTTAATTTTGATCATAATTTTTATATTTTTAATTTTCAGAGCTTTTTTTTAATCCATATATAATATATTTATATGTTTTTGGAATCAGGAAATGATGAAGAATAAGATGAACGCAAATTTGGATCGTTTTATAATGTATTTATTTTTTTACAATTTTCAGATTTTTAATGACCAAAGTCATTACCGTATTTGACGGACTACAAGCCGCGACTTTTTTTCAAAAAAACTCGCATTGCGGCTTATAAAAAGATGCGGCTAAAACATAACCTAAACTTGAATAGCATTCATCTAATGGAAGTCGCCCCGGATTTTCATTTCGCTCGATTAGCGATTACCGGTACTTTATTAGCTCTCTACTCAAGACTCGGCGCTTTTCTCTTTCTTTCGCGAATCTTCGTTTGTCAACAAGTCGTCGTGACAAGATAGCGTACAGAGAAACACCGGATGTATCAGGATCTCGCGTGCGCGAGATTTCGTTTTTTTGTGTCTCGCGATAGTTGGAGGAGCGAGAGCCGCCATGTTGTGTTTTCGTCTGCTCGAAATGTGCGCAAAAGTCGTAAATCATCCCAAAAAAGCTTATTCCGGGCGGGACTACATGTGTGTGTTGGTTACAAATTGTGTGTGTGATATTTTTCTTCAAACTTTTTCACTTTTCTTCTTTGTTTCACTTGTTTATTCTCGGAGCCGATTTCGCCAAATACCGTACTTTCGTTTGCCTGGTTGTTTTGATTGATTGACACGATCTGATTATATTTTTTTCGACGTGGCTCGTCCTAATTTTTTTTTTAAAAGTCGGGGGTGCGGCTTATAAAACGGTGCGTCTTGTAATCCGTCAAATACGGTAATGAATTTTTAAGCCACAAAGCTGAAATGCAATACTGAAGTCCGGCCTTCGTCGAAGATTGCTTGGCCAAAATTTCAATCAATTTGATTAAAAAATGAGGGTGTGACAGTGCCGCCTCAACTTTTACAAAAAGCCGGATATGACGTCATCGAAGACATTTATCGAAAAAAAGAAAAAACTTCCGGGGATATCATTCCCAGGAACTCTCATGTCAAATTTCATAAAGATTGGTCCAGTAGTTCAGTCTGAATCGCTCTACACACACACGCGCACAGACAGACAGACACACACACATACACCACACCCTCGTCTCGATTCCCCCCTCTACGTTAAAACATTTAGTCCAAACTTGACTAAATGTAAAAAACAAAAACAAATGCACGGCCACCAACATCGAACGCAGAAGAAGAAGAAGAAGTAAAAAACAAATAAGAACCAACCACAGTCCAACACTAAATCACCGCTTACATACATGCATGTACTGGTTTATTGCTGTATGGCCCACATTAAAAATACTCAACATCCTTATGTCTCCAAGCTGCCAGACATCTGTTTTTTAAAAACTGATTATGTTCGCTAATATTTTGCCGGTGATAAAAAAAACATTTCTGAAGGTATACTTATATCAGACCTGGGAACTCCTGTTTTGAACTTGGGGAGTATTCTCAAACAAACTCGATGTATTTTCAGAAATATGAGTGTACTCCACACAGCATTTGAACATCCATGATTCAAACATGCTTTGCACACGTCCGTTGCACTGTTAAATAAATTTACCAATACGTTTTGTGCACGAGTGGGTTTGTACGTGTATGACCATTTTTACCCTGCTATTCAGGCAGCCATACGCTGCTTTTCGGGAAAACATGCTGGGTATTTTTGTGTTTCCACAACCCACTGAACTCTGACATGGATTACAGGATCTTTTCCGTGCGTACTTGGTCTTGTGCTTGCGTGTACACATGAAGGGGGATAAAGCACTAGCAGGTCTGCACACAAGTTGACCTGGGAGATCGAAAAAATTTCCACCCTTAACCCGCCAGGCGGCCGAGGCTTCAACTCACGACCTTCCGATCGGTCCAGTAGTTTGGTCTGAATCGCTCTACACAAACACACGCACAGACAGACACACACACATACACCACGACCCTCGTCTCGATTCCCCCTCTATGTTAAAACACTTTAGTCAAAACTTGACTAAATTTAAAGAAAGAAGGCTGGAGGTTATTTTACTGGCTGTACGATTAACGCATATTAAATCGTTTTCCTTTTTTTACCTTTTCATAATCTGTGTTATACAGAGTAGAGGTCAAGCAAGTAGTGATTGCAGGCGAACGTGTCACTTCGACACGCTACAAAAATCATAAAAATGCATATTTTTCAAACAAGTAAAGACAGTTGTGGAGTAAATGCATCTCTCAACATGATCGTTTAATTTGAATTATTCGCCAAAGCATAACATAATTACAAAAATAAACATAAATCACTTAGACTGTGTTAGTTCGAAAATTTTTAAGTAAATTTTCATTTGATTAATATATTTACCCGAATCACATAAAAGCATTGACGCAGTCTTACATGCTTAAGGTCTGAAAAGGCTACCCGTCTTAAACAATTTTAAAGGGGAGCAACCCAACACAAAAAGTGTAAATACAGGTATGGTAATGACCATCTACCCGGGGAGTTACCTCCCGTCCGGGTTACGTGACGTCACTTCCCCTGTAAACACCACGTGTAACTTCATACGACTTAATAGACTAAAAAATCATATGCGGGGTTGGCGGGAGGGAATACACTATGTGATTCGGGTAAGTATATTAATCAAATGAAAATTTACTTAAAAATTTTCGATTAAATTACATATTCTTACTCCGAATCACATAAAAGCAGATAGCTTCAACAAGGCGGTGGGAAAGAAAAATCCAACTCACTCTAAAAACCTTGCCAAAACACTGACCTGCTGCCAAAAGGTCAGGAAAAGGGCCCAGTGAGAAAGAAAAAAAGACTAACT
>NW_027129572.1:0-9659 GCF_037325665.1 Littorina saxatilis | reverse complement strand
CTGAGAAGGATTATGGGTAGATTTTTGAAAATGTATCGAAGGATTGGACATGGCTAGAAATATAGTGGTGTTTGTATTTGTGTCGATTTTTAGGATTGTTTTAAGTTGAACTCGTATATTTGATTGAAATTGCCTTGTTTGTTGTTGAAGTGGCTCAGGGAGTATGTATAGACTGGCATTAGCTGTTTGGGGAATGAGGTTGCCTGCTTTAACGGTCTTCAGTTGTCAGAAAAAGTTGAGTTTCGTTGCAATCTCCTACCGAACCGGGATTTTAACCCTGTTAAAATGCGAGTTTCGGTTCGAATGTGATGCTACCCTTAAGTAGATCTAAGTGTTACATTCTCTATCAGTCTGTCCGTCTGTCTGTCTGTCTGTCTGTCTGTCTGTCAGTATGTCTTATCGGTCTGTCTGTTTGTCTGTTTGTCTGTCTGTCTGTCTCTGTCTCTCTGTCTCTGTCTCTGTCTCTGTCTCTCTCTCTCTCTCTCTCTCTCTCTCTCTCTCTCTCTCTCTCTCTCTCTCTCTCTCTCTCTCTCTCTCTCTCTCTCTCTCTCTCTCTCTCTCTCTCTGATTCGCTCCCATGATCAAACGTGAACACACGTGCCATCAAGATACTCACACGTGTACGACCTGTCATAATGTTACACACGTCATAATAACACCCCGTGGCCCAGCACACTGCCTCTGTCATCTCAAATGTCGGTAGGTGAAGATATAACGCACGGGTAATCTTCATGTCCGTTTCTGCTGACATCAGAAATGTGATTGCATGTTAACTTAATACTTTTTGGAACCAAAAGCATCTTAAGTCACGCGCCTGTCTTTGTGAATGTTACAGAAGCCGAGTTTGGTGGCTGTGCAAAAACGTCATTAATTAAATGTCAATGTTTGTTGAGACCTTTTTGTTTTATTAATAATATCTTACGTCATGTGCCTGTCTTTGTGAATGTTACAGATGCCGAGTTGGGTGGCTGTGCTGACTGTGTACCTACACTGCTTGGTCACCGTTGTCACACCTGTCAACCCAGGTAAGTTTTAATTATTTCTTTGCAACAATGACAGTAGTTCCCAGTATTTATGAGCACATAACATACTCCCTTAGATTCTTCTGCCGATTATGTCAGCATAAAGATGATTTTTCTTTTCTCTCACGTAGGTAGCAAGAGAATGATATGAGTAGCGACTTATACGATTTTTGTTAAACATGTTATCGCAACAATCATCATTAGTTACATCCTCATCATCGTCGTCGTCGTCGTCATCATCATCATCATCATCATCATCATCATCATCATCATCATCATCATCATCATCATCATCGTCGTCGTCGTCGTTGTCACTATTATATTATCAGCGTTGTCATCATAACCATCGCTGTTATCTCCAACCTCGTTGTCACAAGCGACATTGCCGTCACCATTATCATAGCTTTCACCATCACTATTTCTGTAATCACCAAAGTCGTTGTCACCACTGACATCGTCGTCACTACCGTCGACGATGTTACCATTGTCATTGGTGTGGCATTGTCACTCCCATCAACGTTGATGTCACTTTTATCCTCATCATCATCATCATCAGCAGCAGCAGCAGCAGCAGCATCATGGCCATTATTGTGATCGTCATCGTCATCGTCGTCACCATCATCGTGTTAATCGGAAATGTTCAGTGTCTAACCGGGTGTAATCTAACTTACTGAAACAAGAACTCGCAAAACGGCTGACCTCCGTATCATGTTAGGGGATGTTCATGTGATTTATTTTCACTGGCAAATTTGCCGAAAATACCACATAAGTTTCGGCAACTTCTGGAAGTTTAAGACAGTCCTTGGCGTTATCATTGCCTCTCGTTGAAAACATCTGACAGCTTTGATCAAATGACGGCGAAGTTTTCGGCAGTGAATAAATTAAAAGCGTTTCATCGACTGCAAACGGCAAACGGCAGCCCTGTTACCGTTCAAGCCGTTGCATTGCCATAGTGTCTTTGTTACATGCACCATGAACGGCTTTGTCATCATCGGCGGCGTTTTGTTGCGTAATGCTCTGCGCGTTCTATGATTGCGAGATGCATGTTGGTCCTGCAATATTCTAACCATGTTTTCTTTCTCTTCTGCCTTTTGTTTTCATCCTTAAAAAAAGGAATCATCTAAATAAAAAAAAGGAAAAGAAAAGGAACATATTCGGAGCAGAAAAAAGATAAAGCAATCAAAGCCTCAAACGACAGAAAAGATGAAATTCCAGTTTTACGTCATCTTTGCTCTCGCCTTTAATTGTCCTTCCATCTCGTCTTTTTTCCCGGAAAGATAATACATATTGTGCTCGCAGCGACACCAGAACAAAGGCAAAAGTAAAGAAAGGAAATGGTTTTAACAGAGAGTGAAAAATAAATACATCCAGTATCACTTGCCATTGTGGAACATGATTCGACGCGAAGGTCATCCCACTCACAGAAAATGAAAAGCAAATAAACAGCCTTCAAGGTCTCACGTGACAACAAAAAAGGTCACAAAGACCTCATTGTGAAGGTATATAAAACGTGTGCACGTTTTTTAAAGGAAGCGGGTGGAGGGGGGGGAGAAGTCGGGGTGGGGGTGGTGGTGGGAAGGGTGGTGAGTAAGGATGGTGCAGAATATTGACTACATTTATAACTGGCTAGATAAACTATTGTCTATGAGAAAGTATATACTTGTTGTAGGAACGCACTTCATATTTCTTTTATATAGTATGCTCGTTCTTTGTGAATTCAAATCGTGGACATTTCCCCCAACATCAATTAAAAAAAATATATACCACCAATTAAAGTCCTGTTCAACCATGTTACAACATTTCATGTGCACACAACAAAGGAAAATGCGTAAATCAAAGACCAAAAAGCTGTCTTCTCTTTAAAGAAACATGTTTTCTTGCTTTGTTTGACAGGTGACATAACGTGCAGACAGTTTAAATAAATCATTGGAAAATATCCGACATTGAAAGCCTTTAATTGTTACTTGAAATAGATCGTACGCATCGCAGATTACAAAGCGCCGCTTCGACAGGAGCTGGTTGTTAAAATAAAAATAAATGCGAGGAAATGTTTTTTAGGGTACGAAACAAGCAACCGTTTCATTCAAGTTGTCAAACGAATCTGTTCAAATTGATCGCAAGCCAGCAATCACAACGTCGCTTTCAGAACTCGGAGGGGATGATTTTCTGCGTTTTGAATTGTCGCGAGCAGGAATCGTGCACCAATAATTACATATCTGCAAACAAACTGCAACACTTGATACAAGACAGAATCAAATCAATTGTCGTTTTGCGCTTTGGGCGGAAGGGGATGGGGCTCGGTAGACCAGAGGGTAAAAGTGTCCTTGCAAGGGTTGTGGCGTACGAAGTTGGGTGGTGATGGGGGGAGGTAGACCAGAGGGTAAAAGTGTCCTTGCAAGGGTTGTGGAGTACGAAGTTGGGTGGTGATGGGGGGAGGTAGACCAGAGGGTAAAAGTGTCCTTGCAAGGGTTGTGGAGTATGAAGTTGGGTGGTGGTGGGGGGAGGTAGACCAGAGGGTAAAAGTGTCCTTGCAAGGGTTGTGGCGTATGAAGTTGGGTGGTGATGGGGGGAGGTGCAGGGGGTGGGGGAGGGGTAGGGGAGGATTGAAGATAAATTATATCTTTAGAAAAGTACAGTTACCACATTTCTCAGGGTTGATTTCTCATCGGTAATGGCTATGGAAGCAAACGACATTAAGCTGTTACGCAGATCAACAGATCGTAAAATCGCAACTGTCTTGCAATTAACGACACATTTTACTGTTTGCCGACGAATCATGCCATATGATGATAGCTTTCCTTCTCCGTCAGAAGTGTCAAGTATTACAGCACATTATTGATCTGGTTACGGCAATATAACACTATTTGTCGTACGCTGCCCCGCTGTTGCTGTGCTTTTTTTTTCATTTTATTTTTAAAAGGGTCCTTTCACTTTTCAGTTTTGCTGTATGCAACGAAGAATGGCGGGCGGAAATGTTGCATGCAAATATTCGGATCCGCCTTTAAACACACGATCTTGTACATTCGCGGGAGGTAGGCAGAGCAGTCATTAATTGTGTTAACTTGCTAATGTACACTCCAACAAACATAACAAAAACAAACTATTTTCATGTAGCTTTGTGTGTGTCTGTGTATCTCTCTGTCTCGCTCTCACCGACTCTCTCTCTCTCTCGAGTCTCTCTCTCTCTCTCTCTCTCTCTCTCTCTCTCTCTCTCTCTCTCTCTCTCTCTCTCTCTCTCTCTCTCTTTCTTCCCCTCTCTCTTGTTTGTGTCTGTCTCTCTGTCTGCGTCTCTGTCTATGTCTGTCTAAGTTCCATCTCTCTCTCTCTCTCTCTCTCTCTCTCTCTCTCTCTCTCTCTCTCTCTCTCTCTCTCTCTCTCTCTCTCTCTCTCTTTCTTCCCGATGACAGGTCGACTTGCTTTCTACCTCAAAAAGCCCAGCTCCACCCAGTTTTTTGCTGTACTTCTGTCTCCAAATATCAATTGTCCTCCTGGTTTCCTGGTTCCACAGGAAATCTAACACAAAAATCCATTCTGCTAGAACTCAGCCCCTCTGCATTGTCATTTTGATGTAGAAAGTTGTGAAACCTTTGAAGATGATTTTGTTTCTTCCTGCCTGTGGTGTCAGGCGAGAGTAATTGGCTTTCGTAGTCTTATGAAATGTTTTTGTTTTGTTTTGTTTTGCTTAACGCCCAGCCGACCACGAAGGGCCATATCAGGGCGGTTTTGGAAATGTCAACGCGGTGCATGATTATATATAGACAAAAAAAACAAGGCTACGCGAACACATAACACCCCCCCCCCCCCCCACCCGATTTTGTTTTCACGGAGAACGTTTAACTTTTTGTTGTTTGTTAGCTATTTTGTGTTTGTTTAGTTGTTTGCTAATTTTTTTTGCTTTCCTATCCTCACAAAAAAATGCGGAAAATCTTATTCTGCAAATGACAAAATGTGTGTTTTTGTTTGTGTGTGTGTGTGTGTGTGTGTGTGTGTGTGTGTGTGTGTGTGTGTGTGTGTGTGTGTGTGTGTGTGTGTGTGTGTGTGTGTGTGTGCGTATGTGTAAGTGTGTGTGTGTGTTTGTGTGTGTGTGTGTTGATGTGTGTGTGTGTGTGCGCGCGTTCGTGCGTGCGATGCGTGCGGGTGTGTGTGTGTGTGTGTGTGTGTGTGCCTGCGTGTATGTGTGTGTGTGTGTGTGTGTGTGTGTGTGTGTGTGTGTGTGTGTGTGTGTGTGTGTGTGTGTTGAATTGACTCGGCTAAGAAGTCCAGAATACATAAGTCTACTCAAAACATCCCGGAAAGATTATACATTCCATTTTCAGACAGATACATATTGATGAATCTCATGCAACTTATTTACCATTGTTTTCTCTTTTAGGTTTTTTTTCTGAAACATTTTACGGGAATAAAACCAGCGGGATTATACTGATAGCGTGCATACAAAACGGATCATTACCTCCTCCAGCAGACCGTCTGGAGCCAGTATTCTTGAATCATAAACAGCGAGATGAACTTTAAATATTATTCAAGCTATTTGACATTCAGAAAACCCAGTCAGGTGCAAAGGACCTTATAACGGTAAACTACGCAAAATCTGTTTATGAAACTCATCTGCTAATATTTTATCCCGGCAAGCAAAATACGAGATGAAACTCGGATGTTTGACACTAACGCCCGTTGATACAATAGATGCAAATAATGTCCTTGTTTTGCAAAAATAAGATTACCGCGGAGGTTGCATGGCCTTACAATACATGCCTCCACGCTGGGTATGGAAGCATACGATCAAGAGAGAGAGAGCGAGAGAGAGAGAGAGAGAGAGAGAGAGAGAGAGAGAGAGAGAGAGAGAGAGAGAGAGAGAGAGAGAGAGAGATTGTAAGGGAGAAATTGGAAGGGAGAGAGAGAGAATGAGAGGGAGAGAGAGAGAGAAAGAAAGAAAGAAAGAAAGAGAGAGAAAGAGACAGACAGAGAGAGAGAAAGAAAGAAAATCTTCAGAAATTATGTATAAATCCTACGTATTACCACACTTTGATTACGCCGATGTCATTTGGGACAGTTGTAAAGATGGTTTATCAAACATTTTGGAACAGCTCCACCTCGAGGCCTTAAGGGTAATTGTCGGAGCAGAGGAACAAGCCACCAACAATTATATGACGAATCAGGCTTCAGTAGTTTAAAACTAAGACGGGAAAGACATACATTAATTTTGTATCACAAAATGGTACATGGGAAATGTTCACAGAACGTGGCTGATTTATTGCCTCCTCTTGTCTCGACTGTGAACCCCTATCATAGACGAAACCCACTTGAACGGGTCGTACCACCACACAGAACTGAATTGTATAACAAGTCATTTGTTCTCAGCACTACCCGAACATGGAATTCTCTAGATCTATCAGATAATATCAAATCAACAAAATTAATTAGCCAGTTTGAACGTTCAGATAGTAAAGTTCCTCCTCAATATTATTATGGTAAGAGAAAAGACGGAATTATACACTGTAGATTAAGATTAAGATTAGAAATGAGCGATTTAAATGATGATATGATGATATGATGAAACGCTACTTAAGTGATAACCCGACTTGTCATCATTTTCACGAATTTTCATTCACAAGCATCTGGGAAATAAATCTCATGTTACCCAGGCAATAAATCCCCGGTTACCATAGTTGCAGGAAGCAGGTTATACATGGATAATCAAAAGCAAACCCAATAGAAACGCTCCGGGATTCTTCGGCTCTTTTCATTGGTGTTTCCCCAGACCTAAACAGACGACACGACACTGCTTTGCAAAGTTCCAACAAGTCGCGTAAGGCGAAAATACAATATTTAGTCAAGTAGCTGTCGAACTCACAGAATGAAACTGAACGCAATGCCATTTTTCAGCAAGACCGTATACTCGTAGCATCGTCAGTCCACTGCTCATGGCAAAGGCAATGAAATTGACAAGAAGAGCGGGGTAGTAGTTGCGCTAAGAAGGATAGCACGCTTTTCTGTACCTCTCTTTGTTTTAACTTTCTGAGCGTGTTTTTAATCCAAACATATCATATCCATATGTTTTTGGAATTAGGAACCAACAAGGAATAAGATGAAAGTGTTTTTAAATTGATTTCGACAATTTAATTTTGATAATAATTTTTATATATTTAATTTTCAGAGCTTGTTTTTAATCCGAATATAACATATTTATATGTTTTTGGAATCAGCAAATAATGGAGAATAAGATAAACGTAAATTTGGATCGTTTTGAAAATTTTTATTTTTTTTTACAATTTTCAGATTTTTAATGACCAAAGTCATTAATTAATTTTTAAGCCACCAAGCTGAAATGCAATACCGAAGTCCGGGCTTCGTCGAAGATTACTTGACCAAAATTTCAACCAATTTGGTTGAAAAATGAGGGCGTGACAGTGCCGCCTCAACTTTCACGAAAAGCCGGATATGACGTCATCAAAGACATTTATCAAAAAAATGAAAAAAACGTTCGGGGATTTCATACCCAGGAACTCTCATGTCAAATTTCATAAAGATCGGTCCAGTAGTTTAGTCTGAATCGCTCTACACACACACACACAGACAGACACACACACACACACACACACACACACACACACACACACGCACATACACCACGACCCTCGTTTCGATTCCCCCTCGATGTTAAAATATTTAGTCAAAACTTGACTAAATATAAAAACGAACTGGCAAACTGGCAAAAGTAAACAAAAAACAAAACTACTTCATGAAAGGTCATACATTCATCAAAAACAAATGAAACCTAGCGATATGTTTTGTCTTCTTACAGAGTCATGGAGTGCGTGTTTCGATACACAGACGTTCGGAGAAACACGAACGTCAAGTTCAAGTAAAACGACACCTGACACACACATTTTGACCCGTGCACAAGACGTTGTATCGATAAACGAAGCACAAGTAAGAAACAATAATAAAAGCAAAGAAAATAGCAACACGATATGCAAACATCTAACAAAGCCGAGCAAGCAGAATGACAGGTCTAATGAAAAACAAAGAGGTACCGAGTCGGAAACAAGATCGCGATTCTTTCCTTCGCTGCACGACGCAAATCTTCTGTGACCTTTGACCAAAGGTAGCTTCCACATTCGATAACTCAGCTTAATATTTACAACAGAAAACCGAGGGGGTGGAATACCGAGATGAACCTACAGAACCGTGCATCATCAAACCTGACATATTCATCCCAACTCATTTAATGAACTCAAAAACAAGGGAAACAAGGGATGCAACAACAACAAGTCGCGTAAGGCGAAAATACAATATTTAGTCAAGTAGCTGTCGAACTCACAGAATGAAACTGAACGCAATGCCATTTTTCAGCAAGACCGTATACTCGTAGCATCGTCAGTCCACCGCTCATGGCAAAGGCAGTGAAAGGCAATGAAATTGACAAGAAGAGCGGGGTAGTAGTTGCGCTAAGAAGGATAGCACGCTTTTCTGTACCTCTCTTTGTTTTAACTTTCTGAGCGTGTTTTTAATCCAAACATATCATATCCATATGTTTTTGGAATTAGGAACCAACAAGGAATAAGATGAAAGTGTTTTTAAATTGATTTCGACAATTTAATTTTGATAATAATTTTTATATATTTAATTTTCAGAGCTTGTTTTTAATCCGAATATAACATATTTATATGTTTTTGGAATCAGCAAATAATGGAGAATAAGATAAACGTAAATTTGGATCGTTTTGAAAATTTTTATTTTTTTTTACAATTTTCAGATTTTTAATGACCAAAGTCATTAATTAATTTTTAAGCCACCAAGCTGAAATGCAATACCGAAGTCCGGGCTTCGTCGAAGATTACTTGACCAAAATTTCAACCAATTTGGTTGAAAAATGAGGGCGTGACAGTGCCGCCTCAACTTTCACGAAAAGCCGGATATGACGTCATCAAAGACATTTATCAAAAAAATGAAAAAAACATTCGGGGATTTCATACCCAGGAACTCTCATGTCAAATTTCATAAAGATCGGTCCAGTAGTTTAGTCTGAATCGCTCTACACACACACACACACACACACACACACACACACGCACATACACCACGACCCTCGTTTCGATTCCCCCTCGATGTTAAAATATTTAGTCAAAACTTGACTAAATATAAAAATCGACAAAAGTGAGAAGCGAAACGACAGGATTCCAAAAACGACGGGCCGCCATCGCTTATTGGTGCTAATGCGAGTCCTGTGTTCCTTTTCCTCACCGGCTAAATGGATCACCATACACGGCCACTGAAGCTCTACATTGTGTTGGCTTCCTGTAGCTCTCTCATTACCACTCTCTCCCACCCCCGTCTGTTACTCTCTGTGTTGGCTCTCTCTCTCTCTCTCTCTCTCTCTCTCTCTCTCTCTCTCTCTCTCTCTCTCTCTCTCTCTATCTCTCTCTCTCTATCTCTCTCTCCCTCTCTATCTCTCTCTCTCTCTCTATCTATCTCTCTATCTCTATCTCTCTATCTCTCTCAGTGGGGTCCTGATTTGGCCTATTACGGTCCGCTGGACCCGAAAAGCAATAGCTAACTAACTAACTCTCTCTCTCTCTCTCTCTCTCTCTCTCTCTCTCTCTCTCTCTCTCTCTCTCTCTCTCTCTCTCTCTCTCT
>NW_027129571.1:0-3037 GCF_037325665.1 Littorina saxatilis | reverse complement strand
GATGTAGCAGACACATCAATGAAATAGTAGTGGAACCATGTCGCTGATTTGCGGGTCTGAGCGGTAGGCCTACGCATACTGTGGGATAACTGTAAGAGCAGTTCGACAGACTTCCACTAATGTATCAAGGCCTACTGTTCAATTCAGGATTATGCTCGGTTCCAAAAACAAAAAACAGTGACATTGTGATTTTTGTGATGGAAATTGATTTGGATGTGGCTTTATTAATTTTTTTGTTTTTTTTGTTGTTTTGTTCTGGTAAAGCGGATAGTGCTGACAGTGCCAGTTTCCAAAGGGCGGTAAATCGGTGATCTTGGTGAGGGAGTCTGGCTTCGATATGGTCAGTTTTCAGTGAAGGATAGGTGTTGAAGGTTGTGTAAGAGCGGTGGCGTAGTGAAACAGCGATGATTAAACCTGACGGCGCATGCGAGCCGACCAACTTGTTTTGTCAAGGATATGATAGGTCCTAGTGCATATCATACATTTGCTAATGTGTTGGCTTTTTTACACTTGATTCTGCCAAACTGAAGATAGAAACTGGTTTGTTTTTTAATAAAGTATACCGTGAGGTCCGATATACATCCAGTTGAATTAAAACTTCAAGACTGTGTGTACGTTGAGTCCAATGGTCTAAACTAAGGTGTTTTTAGAATGGCATTACTGTGGATCTAGTTGAATTATCTATACATGCAAGATGTTGATCACAAGTCAAAACATACCCTATATAAACGTCCGTGTTCGATTGACATACGACATGACGCAAGAACAATTCAATAACGCCTATACACAATAGCCTGTCAATTAGTTCTGGGGCGGTACGTACATACAATCGTAACCGACTGCCATAAAACAGTCAAGCACTGATTCCATGATGGGATTGGCAGGCTAGACAACAAACAAACAAAAAAACAAAAAAACAAAAACATTACACACACTCACACACACACACACACACAGACATTGTTTTCAGGCACGTTCAGTCTATCATTGATACTGTTCTCACGGAATAGGTTGTGCAGACTGGACAGTGAGGGGTAGCCTACAGTGCTAAGGTAGACTGACAGGCGAGGCCCATACACTCAACAGCGCAATGCTATTCAGCAGACAGCTAGGCCTACCCCGCGTACATACGCAGGAACAGTGCGTGCTATACTTATTGTGAGTCCACCTGCCAAGAAAGGGGAACGGCACACTGCAAACCGCAGTAAGGAAATACATGTACTAGCCTCTGAGACTTCGCATGAACTGATTCAGTCTCACCCCACCTACCCACTTACCTACCCCTTACCTTACAATCACTTCTAGGCTTTGGGGGTCAGTGGAGCGCCCACGTGTGCGTGTGTTTGCCATCATCTGGATGTTACTGAGATACCTGACAGCCTTTCAGCTGTGAAACACTGTACAATCGGTGAGAACCGTCCGAGCGAAAAACAGGGCGGTCAACGCAGTAACGTAGTAAGCTTGGTCAGTTTCAAGCTGAGTCTTAAGAAAGGGACCTAGTGTGTCCAGTGTCTTGCCTTGTCCACTCTGTGGTCATCGTTGGACAACTGGGCTGTGCTTTAGAACTAGTGGTGAAGTTTTTTTCAGTGCTATGATGACGGATTTTCCGCTTCTCACGAAAGCTGTCGCTTCTTTTCTTTTCAGTCACCCTTTTGACGTGGCAGTGGGAAATTAATTCCGTACGGATTACTGTTTCGTCAATAAAAAGAAAAGTAGAGATAGATAGAGAGAGACACAAAATCAACATGACATTAGTTCACATACCAGCAGGTACAGGAGAAACTTAACCGCAAAAAACCCACTTTATTTTGGATTCATACAGGACCCACGCAAAATCAACATTTTGTTGGATTCGCACAGTACAAAGCCGAGAGCTGCTGTTGGGTTTAAGTACAAAACAGAACTGCGACAGAGCTTAAAATCCATCGCTGCATTATGAATCTTTGTTGTTGTAGTATTGGGCGAACAAAAAGGACCAGATACCGAACGGGTCAAGTAATAAAGGATGTTCGCGAGCACCAGCTTGCATGTATCGAGCCGTACACACAACTCTGTTCTGCTTAACCTTGGACATCTTTGTACGTATCATATGCTGGTGTGGCCGTGTTGTTACTCGACTCTGAAACAGAAAAAAGAAAAACACACTACTGTACCTAGCTCTGAAGGCTCGAACGTCACTGCTTGTTTTGTTCGCGATACAAAGACATCTTAGACGAGTGGTTTCAAGTTATGACAAAGAAACGCAACACCACGGAAGCACCGACGGAGAACAAGGTGACGCGTGTTCCACCACTACTTCAATTAAACACTTGAAGAAAAAGCTCTTTACTCTTCGTCCGGAGTGACGAAGAAGTAGGATTCTAACAACAAACCTACCAGGTAGCTGTTGTGACGAAATACGAAGATTCGTCTTTACAGTCTAGACCCTGGGATATTTTTGTCAGCTTTCGAGAAGAGAAGTTTGTAGAATACTTGTCAACGGATATTATTACACTTTTCAGTCTCAGTGACGGATACAACTTCATTGTATGTTCGTTGTGCCCGTTGTGGGGTGACAAATACCTTTATGCTGTGACAATCTCGAGCCTTGCTTGAGCCGATTCAATGTCTTCGCTGTTTAGGCAAAAGGAGTAGTTTCGACGGAGAAAAGTGAGTAAGTGAGTGTTTTTGTCTTCCCCCATGAGGATTACTCTGGTGCTAAAAGCAGTGTGTCAATGAGGACGAGGATTACTCTCCCTTGCGTCTGTGATACTAAAAATAGCCGCCTGCATTCAAGATGGAGGCCAACGAAAAAGGGGAGAGACCCAGAATATACATGTCCAGCCGGACACACAAAGTCGTCGTCGTCTTTCCCAACGGAGAGGTGGTGGAAGGTAAGAAAAGTTCAATCGAAAGACATATGATGATTTAAATCAGGAATGATATGCCAATGAAAGACGCGGTTGGTCAATGGTTTCGCTTCTCCCCCAGCCCCCCCCCCCCCCCCCTCTCCTCAAATTCCCTTCACCACCCCCATGTTGTGTCGTGTGTGTGTGTG
>NW_027129570.1:0-15726 GCF_037325665.1 Littorina saxatilis | reverse complement strand
GTAACACAAACAATAATGCATGAGCGACTCTGTCCTTTCCTCGGTTCCACTGTTATCTTGCGCTAGACTTGCCAACGGTAACCGTCTTTGTACAGACACAGACTAACAATGGCGTTATCTTGCGCTAGACTTGCCAACGGTAACAGTCTTTGTACAGACACAGGCTAACAATGGCGTTATCTTGCGCTAGACTTGCCAACGGTAACAGTCTTTGTACAGACACAGGCTAACAATGGCGTTATCTTGCGCTAGACTTGCCAACGGTAACAGTCTTTGTACAGACACAGACTAACAATGGCGTTATCTTGCGCTAGACTTGCCAACGGTAACAGTCTTTGTACAGACACAGGCTAACAATGGCGTTATCTTGCGCTAGACTTGCCAACGGTAACAGTCTTTGTACAGACACAGACTAACAATGGCGTTATCTTGCGCTAGACTTGCCAACGGTAACAGTCTTTGTACAGACACAGGCTAACAATGGCGTTATCTTGCGCTAGACTTGCCAACGGTAACAGTCTTTGTACAGACACAGACTAACAATGGCGTTATCTTGCGCTAGACTTGCCAACGGTAACAGTCTTTGTACAGACACACACTAACAATGGCGTTATCTTGCGCTAGACTTGCCAACAGTAACAGTCTTTGTACAGACACACACTAACAATGGCGTTATCTTGCGCTAGACTTGCCAACGGTAACAGTCTTCGTTCAGACACAGACTAACAATGGCGTTATCTTGCGCTAGACTTGCCAACGGTAACAGTCTTTGTACAGACACAGACTAACAATGGCGTTATCTTGCGCTAGACTTGCCAACGGTAACAGTCTTTGTACAGACACAGACTAACAATGGCGTTATCTTGCGCTAGACTTGCCAACGGTAACAGTCTTTGTACAGACACAGGCTAACAATGGCGTTATCTTGCGCTAGACTTGCCAACGGTAACAACTAGTCTTTGTACAGACACAGGCTAACAATGGCGTTATCTTGCGCTAGACTAATTGCCAACGGTAACAGTCTTTGTACAGACACAGGCTAACAACTGGTGTTTTTGTCGCGAAATCGTCGAATCTGAAGAGTGTGGGGAATCCACTGTACCTTAATCTTGACGCACATGGCCCGATTTGCTCGAAAACGCACCACAAGTATGGTACTGATTAATGAAATCAAAGTGAGTGAACGCGCTTCAGCGCGCTGCTTCTCTCCGATGTTGAAAAAGTGGTCAAGAAGCCCTGCTTGGCGGCAAGATGGCCAGCGCGCTTTATGACGCCGCCGCCTAGGGAAGTCATTCAGTAGAAGTAAACCAACCCAACCTCACACAGTACGACACTGACAGTGTTTTTGTGTGTACCTGTTTTGCGACACTTAATTAAGCTTTTAAAACAATAGCTTTTGCAAAGTGAATGTAGTCCACTGGCGCGGTAGCATTATTTGTAGCGCACATTCTTATAGTATAGCTTTAGAAGCGATCTGAGGGCCTTTTTTTCTGAGGTATTATCACTTAAATGCTCTTGTCTTTAAACCTGGACCTTTTAGAGCTATATAGGGTCTTCGTTCTTTTGTCCGTGTACTTTTAAAGACAAATAACACAGGAAACCTTTCCCTGGAGACTGCTCTGCAATCAGACGGGGAATTTAGATAAACGCACCGTCTTTAAAAGTTAGTTAGAAAGTTTGACAGTCTGATTGGCTTACGATTCCGACTTTCTTCGTGTGTTTCCGGCAATCTGTTTACGATCTCCGCCAACCATCTGTCTCTGTCTCTGTCTCGGTCTCTGTCCCTATCTCTCTCTCTGTGTCTCTGTCTCTCTCTCTCTCTGTCTCTCTCTCTCTCTGTCTCTCTCTCTCTCTCCCTTCTTCCCTCTCTGTCTTTGTCTCTGGATATCTCTGTCTGTCTCTGTCTTTGTCTGTCTGTCTGTCTGTCTGTCTGTCTGTCTGTCTCTCTCCCTATCTCTCTGTCTCTGTCTCTGTCTCTCTCTGTCTGTCTCTGTCTGTCTCCCTTCTTCCCTCTCTGTCTTTGTCTCTGGATATCTCTGTCTGTCTCTGTCTCTGTCTGTCTGTTTGTCTCTCTGTCTGTCTCTCTCTCTCTGTCTGTCTCTCTGTCTGTCGATGTCTTTCTCTCTCTCTTTCTCTCTCTCTCTCTCTCTCTCTCTCTCTCGCTCTCTCTCTGTCTGTCTCCCTTCTTCCCTCTCTGTCTTTGTCTCTGGATATCTCTGTCTGTCTCTGTCTCTGTCTGTCTGTCTGTCTGTCTGTTTGTCTGTCTGTCTCACTCTCTCTCTGTCTGTCTGTCTGTCTCTCTCTCTCTGTCTCTCTTTCTCTCTCTCTCTCTCTCTGTCTCTGTCTCTGTCTCTCTGTCTCTCTCTCTCTCTCTCTCTCTCTCTCTCTCTCTCTCTCTCTCTCTCTCTCTCTCTCTCTCTCTCTCTCTCTCTCTCTCTCTCTCTCTCTCTCTCTCACTCGCGCCCACCTCTTGGTATCTCGGTTTGTTATTTCGTCTTTTTTTGTGTGGGCAGATTTGTCGCAGTGTCTTTGGATTTATCTAGTTTCATCTTCTAGATTAAACAGCCCTCTTCCTCCCTCGTCAGCACCCCCCCCACACACACACACACACACACACACATACACACACACACACACACACACACTTCCTGTCTCTGGAAACAAACAAGTGAACTTCCAAATAATAATAATAGCATAACACTTTTGTTTAGTGGATAAAGGACGGGCTGACTGTTTTCTCTTTCGGTCATACAGTCTGGGGCCACAGAGATTGCTTCTATTAGTATTACAATAATTGTTCTCACATTATATGCTTCCTCCGTCATTGGGGGACAAAATACGGGTTGGAGTTGGCATTTGAAGGCATATTGAAAATCGTAAAAGTTTGGAATAGAGAAAAGTTAAATAAGTGGCAACATTGCACAACCGCACAACCGCTGGATGATTAATGAGATGAGGATGATTATAATGATGCATTACTGTCGTCGCGATCTTATTTTGCAAATTGATAAGGTCACCGACAAATGCTATTTTGCACAGTAATCAGCTCAGTTGTTGGTTTTTAGCCCCTTTGGTTTAAAAAAAAAATTATTCAGAATTTCTTCGCATGTAACAATTCAAAACATACAGCTAGGACACGCACTCAAGCAAACGCTTATATTACGAGACCAGAACAATACTAAATTACACACATTTTCATAATGGTGGACATAACAACAATTAACCAGAAGAACAAATTGAAAGAATGAGGATGGGGAACTAAATAGGAACAGAAGAATCTACAGAAGCGAAAAAAGAAAAGGGGGGGGGGGGGGGGGGAGAAAGTTTCGAAGTTTAAAGGTAATATTAACCCATGTCAATTCCTGAACAGATCTTTGATAGTTTGCGTGCTCTTTAAACACAAAAAGAAGGTATCTGCAAACAATTAAGGTAAACTTGCCATTTTCCTCAAGACTAGCACTTTTGTATCCTTGAAGATTCATACCCTACATCTAAAACACCCAACGTCTTTTTTCTTTTCTTTCTCTACTACATAATAAAAAGAAACGGGCTTACCTTCAAAGGGGTGATTATGAGATCCATGTTTTTCAACTTCTAAATACCTGAGGTGTTCTTTCCATTTTTGGTTCTTTGAGAAAAAAAAGGTAAGCCGTGTATTTTGAAATGTTTACATGGTATCTCCCGTGGCCAAAACTAAACACGTTCCCCTGTTTTATTTGGCAAGACTAGAAAACGCTCGGCAATGTTCTCGTAAGCTCACTTCCGGTACCATCTTCCAAACGTGTAACATTTTTACGGCCTTGCTTTATTATGCGCGTTATGCTCTGAGAGGAGAACGTTTTGTTTTCTTTACTGTTTACGTTTAAAGTTTGAGGTGGGAGTATTCTGTGCCTGGGTGTAGGAACCGTAGAGGCCACGCTCTTGGTATGACGAGAATGTTCGAAGGTTATTGTGACTATTCCGAGATCTTGGTCATATCAATTACTCTCTTTCTCTTGGTATGACCAGAATGTCCGAAGGTTATTGTGACTATTCCGAGATCTTGGTCATATCAATTACTCTCTTTCTCTTGGTATGACCAGAATGTCCGAAGGTTATTGTGACTATTCCGAGACCTTGGTCGTGTAAATTACTCTCTTTCTCTTGGTATGACCAGAATGTCCGAAGGTTATTGTGACTATTCCGAGATCTTGGTCGTGTAAATTACTCTCTTTCTCTTGGTATGACCAGAATGTCCGAAGGTTATTGTGACTATTCCGAGATCTTGGTCGTGTCAATTACTGTGTTTTGAAGACACCACTATAAGCCGTAGGCTTGTTTTTGTTTTCATACTTATAAAATATGTCAAGTTTACGAATACTTTAACAGAACTAAAACATTGTTTAAACCGATTAACCCCTGCCTCTTGGCGTGGCCAAAATACTCCAAAGGTATTGTCACTATTCCCGTTCTCGGTCATGTCAATTAGTGTGCTTTGAAGACAACACTATGAGCTATA
The DNA here is from genome assembly GCF_037325665.1 of Littorina saxatilis. Classification (NCBI taxonomy): domain Eukaryota; kingdom Metazoa; phylum Mollusca; class Gastropoda; order Littorinimorpha; family Littorinidae; genus Littorina; species Littorina saxatilis. Next base: position 11,228 of record NW_027129570.1, on the reverse strand, counting down.
CACTTGTTTTTGTTTCAATACCTATAAATGTCAGTTTTACAAATATGTACACAGAAATAACATATTGTTTAATCCAATCACTCTCTTTCTCTCGGTATGGCCAGAATGCCCGGAGGCTATTACGACTATTCACAAGTTCAAGGGGCGTCCCTTCATTCGAGTTACTGTCATGCAACACAAGTCATGTGAAAGCAATTTTCAACTGCCCCCCCCCCCCAAAAAAAAAAAAAAACCCTTCAAAAAGAGAAGCTGAATAGCCCACACCAGAAGGATGAACTGAATGAATTACCATAGGCATGGCATTTTATTTGTAAAACAGTGGTGCAGAACTTTTGGTTACGTTTTAGGTCAATGCAAAATGATGAGTCCAAGAATGAGGAAATAGTCAGTCCGTTCTGCTGTACATCCAGTAGGGAGCATCTCGTTCCTCCCCCGTATCGTTACTCACCCGGCTCGTTACTCCCCCGTATCGCTACTCCCCCGGCTCGTTACTCCCCCGTGCCTTTTTATTACATTTAAGTAATGCAGTTATTACTTAATTGAATTTTCAAGAGATCAAATCAAATCAAATCAAATCAAATTTTATTTGTCGAGGGGTGTGGCATAAGCAATACAAGAGAGAGAGAGAGAGAGAGAGAGAGAGAGAGAGAGAGAGAGAGAGAGAGAGAGAGAGAGAGAGAGAGAGAGAGAGAGAGAGAGAGAGAGAGAGAGAGAGAGAGAGAGAGAGAGATCAAATCAAATCAAATCAAATCAAATTTTATTTGTCGAGGGGTGTGGCATAAGCAATACAACGAGCTTTTTTTCAACCAGCCCTCGCCCAGAGAGGGACTATTCTAATCTTAAATTCATATATATACAAACGTAAAACAATTACAAAAGATAAGCATGACAGTAAAAATAAAAAAGTAAAGAGAGAGAGAGAGAGAGAGAGAGAGAGAGAGAGAGAGAGAGAGAGAGAGAGAGAGAGAGAGAGAACTCTGAACTCTGAACTCTGAACATTTATTGAATAAACACAAGGCTCATTTCAATGGGGAAATGGGGGGAGGGAAATTCAGCGTGGTACATGTGTCCACAGTGGAGCCGAATAAAGACAACAATAAAACAGTGAAAAACAAAACAACAGAATAGGCAGACAAACATGCCACACGTGAAATACCGTGTTTTTAGGATTGAATGGTGATCATCTTAACTAATGTATTGAGATCTTTTCTTGAACACTTTATACAGAAAGTTCGACACATCCATGACATTCTTATCATCATCCGCACTCATAATTGCTGCCACATCGTCATTGGCTGCAAAAACAGAAAGCTCACTTCTGAACTCGTCATATGCAGTACAGTTCAATAAAACATGTTCTTCGTCTTCGTTTTCAGTCTTACATACTGGACATAATAACTGTTGAGGGGTTACACCGCGTTTGTACCTCATCCTGTGACAGTTTATAGGTGATATACCAAATCTGAATTGGACATAAGCAATTTTAAAGCAACGTAACTGGCTACAATCCACATAATTCTCAATCTTAAACGATCTTTTAAACTTGGCATAGAACACATATCTCTCTCTCGTCTGGATATCATTATCCCAATCTGCTTTAAAGCGATTAATGAGTCTTTCTCTTAGTGTTCTAAGAAAATTACCAATGTCACCAACGCTTTGTTGCTGCCATGCTTCATTACAGCCATTCTCGCATAGAATGTTCTTTAAATAGAAAGACCAAGATTTTTTACCAGAGTCACACAGAGCACATGACATAAGATACGCTTTACGAGGGAGTCTGTCCTGTGGCATAGCAATCAACCGTAACCAGTACTTCACCACCCTGATTGCTGAGTTAATGAATAGCGGGTGTCTACCCAGATCACCATACACCAGTCTGTTTGGGGTTTGTTGCCCCACACGCAAAAGTCTTTTACACGCAAATAAATGCACTTTCTCAATGTCCCCATAAGCCTGGAAGCCCCAAACCTCTGCCCCATACATTAGAACAGGAAGAATCTGGGCATCAAAAATCTTGAAGAAGATACTACTTGGGACATCACCAAGTCTGAAGAGACATCTTAAAATCTGCATAGTTCTTACCTTGGCCTTGACGGCCAGCTCACCAATAGCTTTCGTGAGTGATAACTTAGTTGTAAAATGAAGACCTAAATACTTATAGCTATTAACGACTTCTATACGTTCATTACCATATTTCCACTGCTCTCGCTCAGCAAGAAAACCGCCTTTGCGGAAAACTATCACTTTGGTTTTAGACAAATTGACGGACATTCCAAAGTTGTCTGCAAAGTTTTTCAAAATGTTAATCTGCTTTTGGAGACCCCAGGCCGAAAAGGACGTTAAAGCGACATCGTCCGCGAACAAAAGGATTAAAATCTGAATGACATCTGGAGTCAGCTGAACACCATGTATTCCCTTTTCAGAGACCTCTACGGCTAGTTCATTTATCAAAAATGAGAATAATGTTGGTGAGAGGACACACCCCTGCCTTACACCAATGGGACACTCGAAAAAGTCTGTAATGCTGTCCGGACAGCGCACACACGAGCGAACTGATTTATACATACTTTGTAAAATCCTCAACATTTTCCCACCAACCCCAGCTTTTCGCAGTGTGTTCCAAAGAATTGCTCTGTTTACGCAATCGAATGCTTTACGAAAGTCAACGAAACATACATACAACTTTCCAGACCGTTTCAGTAAGTATTTCTGCACAATGCTAAAAAGAACAAAGACGTTATCAATAGTGGAATAACCCGCACGAAAACCACTTTGTACTTCATCGATTTTGTTATTCTCACTCGCCCAGCCTGACAAACGTTTATTCAATATGGTAGCAAACACCTTTCCTAGAATACTAAGCAATGAAATTCCACGGTAATTGTCAGGAGTATCAACATCACCACTTTTGTGAATTGGAACTACAATAGCACCTGTCCAGGCAGCGGGATAATTACCAGAGTCAAATATTGTGTTGAATAACTCTACTATGAACGGCAGAGTTTGCTGGGCTGAGTTTATTAACATACCGGCAAGAATCCCATCGGGACCAGCAGATTTATTTGGGTTAAGATTTTTTATTGCAGAGGCGACTTCCTGAGGACTAATTGGCATGTCTAGACATTCTACAGCAATATCAGTATTTTCAGGATCAACCAAGTGTTCGTCGTTACCAGCCTGAGTGTTACCTAGATCAGCACTAAAAACATTCTTAAAATGAGTGAACCACTGTTCACTAGTAATATCTGGGGTTTTACCGGCCGACTGTCGAATGGACTTAAGTTCGCTCCAAAAGAGTTTAGAGTCTTTTGCTTTTTCGGCAAGAGCAGCAAGTTTATTTTGTTTAAAAGATTGTCTTTTAGATGTTAATAAAAACCTGTAGGATTTTCTGTTTTCTACATAACTCAGCCTGTGTGCCGTTTTATTTTGAGTACATTTTGCTCTGCGAAACAAACGCCACCATTTCCTAGTCTCATCTCTGGCCGTTTTACAGTCTCTGTCAAACCACTTACTATGGCGCTGGCCAGTGTAGATTACGCGCTTCATACAGGTTGCAGCCTGTAACAGGCCTGCCGTTAGACAGTCAACTGCAGAGTCTACAGAGTCAGGCAACATCACTGTAGCTTCTACAACAACAGTTTCAAACTGAGCACTGCTTACTGCTTCAACGAACACGGACTTCTTCGACTCGTCCCACATAAGCTTTTCAATAGAACCTGTTGTAGATTTCTTTTTGTCACGGTCATCTCTGAAAAACATTAGTTCGACAGGTAAATGTTTGGATTCAAATCTCTCCGCCACCTCGAGATGGGCTTGGCCAACATTAAGCTCTTTGGATGCCAGAAAGTAGTCTACGGTACTACAGCCAGAAGAACACACATAGGTAAAGCTTCCTTTCAAATCACCTTGACAGGTGCCGTTCAAAATGGTTAAATTACACGTTGCACACATTTCAAGCAACAAGTTACCAAACATGTTTACTACAAGGTCTTCTGACTGGCGTGAACCGTAAAGCTCTGACTGTACGGCTGACTGAACATCGCCATCTTCATCATCTAAGGTGGCATTGAGATTTTTCGTACGGGCATTAAAATCGCCACACATCAGAAAATAGCATGAGTCATCAAACTGTTCGATGTAATTCAACAAGCACTGTTCCGTAATGATAATAGTGGAATTCACTGTAACATGTTCCTGCTGATAGTAGGGAGAATCGTACGGGCATGCGTACACAGCACAAAATACGACGTCTCTATCGCCACCAAACACAAGTTTGTCGATCTTCAACCAAATCATATTATCTTGTGAATCATCAAGCAACGTTACATGCTTTACAAGCTTCCGTTTTACCATAATCATCACACCACCACAGCCACGAGCTTGTCTAGAAACCTTAACAGCGGGACTAAGGAATTGCACAAAGTCGGAAAAGCAATCTAAGGGGGTTCTAAACTCAAGAAATGTTTCTGTGAAACACGCAATATCGAAACTGGTGACATATTGCATAAAATCCGCTTCACTAAGCTTCCTAGTCAGGCCCTCAATGTTCCAGTTCAAGATACGCAGCTGCGGTGGGTTATGATTCACGTTGCCATCATTTGTGCTTTCACTAATCACAGGTTGACTAGCAACACCAGAAAGCTCATCACAGAGCCCATTCACACGCACATCATTTACGATTGCATCGCACACTTGTTGCTGGGCAACAGGACTATCACAACGCCTGTTCGCAGGCGCACCATTTCTTCTTGCAACGTTCACTGGTGTGCTAGCAACAGGACTACCACAGCGCCTATTCACAGGCAACCCATTTCCGGTTGCATTCACTGAACTACCACAAAGCCTATTCACAGGCGCACCATGCCTACACGCACGATCGCCTACATCAGCGAGCGGCCGTCAACGATCACCAGTAGAAGCGTCGCCAGAATGACGCTGAGACAACTTGCGGCCGCCCGCACCGCTGCCGAAGTAGGAGTTGATGGAGCGCATCTGAAGTCGAGTGCATGGACGAGATGAGGCAGACCCCTGCTCCACGTTGTCAGGGGTCGGTGAAGACTGTGAGCCGACGCCTGATCTGCCCCCCCGCGGAGACCCACGGCCGAAACCGCGAAGAACGTCGTCAAAAAGGTTTACGCCAAAGTTTCTAAGAGAGAGAGAGAGAGAGAGAGAGAGAGAGAGAGAGAGAGAGAGAGAGAGAGAGAGAGAGAGAGAGAGAGAGAGAGAGAGAGAGAGAGAGAGAGAGAGAGAGAGAGCGCATGTTTAAGGAACTTACAACTGTCAGATCTGCCTGTACATTCGTGTACAGTACATCTTTGAAAAAAAAGTATATATCTTAAGCAGAAGAGATACGGGGGAGTAACGAGATGCTCAGCTCGTTACTCCCCCGTATCGCTACTCCCCCGGCTCGATACTCCCCCGGCTCGTTATTCCCCCGGCTCGTTATTCCCCCGGCTCGTTATTCCCCCGGCTCGTTATTCCCCCGGCTCGTTACTCCCCTGTATCGCTACTCCCCCGGCTCGTTACTCCCCCGTACACAGAAAATGACTTGATAACCCTGTGATAGTAAGTTAGCATAAAATATTGTTTTTCCGGAGAAATTGTCAGTAACGAGCCGGGGGAGTATCGAGCCGGGGGAGTAGCGATACGGGGGAGTAACGAGCTGATCCCCATCCACTAAACAATAAGTGTATGCTATTATTATTACTTGGAAGTTCACTGATGTGTTTTAAGAGACAGGCACTGTGACAAAGTTTTGATCGTTCAGCGAGATTTTTGACCAGAAACCGAGAAGCAAAACAACTTGTCAAAGGACGCCCATCACTTTCTCGTACAAAGAACCCCAAAACCGTCAGGGGGTCTCTCTAATCCCTCTCTGGGTGTATTAGTTGTACAACAGGTAAAAGAACCTCCACAGCTGGTAGTAGTTTTAGCGGCAAGATCAACAACCTAGGTTCGGGCTTTTTTTGTCTTGCATAACATACTGAAGAAGGAAGGGCTTTCTAGTAAGTCACTCACCTAAGACCTGCAAGCTGCCTTGTGTTTGTATATTGGCTTCATTTGGGACAATACGTATGTGCGGGGAGGTGTGGAAAGTGGTGGTGGTGGTGGTGGTGGTGGTGGGGGAGGTGGTGCTCAGTGGTTGGAGAAATAATTTAGTTGGAGTGGTAGTACAGAGTAGACTCTCTCTCTCTCTCTCTCTCTCTCTCTCTCTCTCTCTCTCTCTCTCTCTCTCTCTCTCTCTCTGTCTCTGTCTCTCTCTCTCTCTCCCTCTCTCTCTGTCTCTCTCTCTCTCTCTCTCTCTCTCTCTCTCTCTCTCTCTCTCTCTCTCTCTCTCTCTCTCTCTCTCTCTCTCTCTCTCTCTCTCATGTATTCACAAGATATTGGTCTGCACCTGTCTGTTTTGGTTCCAGTGTGGTTTTGCAGAGATGGAGACAGAGGATATGACAAAAAGCTGAGAAATTGTTGGTAATATGGTACATAATTAAACGTTCAACGTCACGTAATGCAGAAAGGATGCGCATTGACCGTATCAGTCAATTCACGAGACAAAAAAGGTACTAACCATGAAGCATTCTTTCCGTTCTTTGATGCAGAAAACAGTCGTGACAGCTGCGTTATTCCAATCGCTCAGCTAATTCGCCCTTGGCTAAGTGGCATTAATTAAGCCTGATTAGGAAAGTTGTGGACAAAAGGTACTAGACCGAAAGGTACTATATTTCATGACGGATTAAGACAGACACATTTAGGAAAGGATTATCTGTATGCTAAATTCGTTAGTCATGTTTACAGGGTTAGAAACAAGGCTCTTGTTATTAACACCAACACACATAATGCAAATTACGCGAGTCATTATTTTTCTGCATTCCGTAAATACACGCAAGTGCTTTTCTGCATTCATAAAATACCACCATCGACATACACACACACAATCGACCGCAGTCGCAGTCTTGTACAAACGTGACTGTCTCCAACTGTGTCAAATGTCATAGTTTTGTCAATATTGCAAACAGCGTACATTTTAAAACTGCAGCCTTACTTTGGTCCGCTCTTAACATCTGTGAATTTGTAGGATCAACCTTCGATCAGTTTTAAACGAACTACTCACTCGAAATGAAAGGGGGAGGGAGGAGGGGGGGGGGGACATATAACACCCGCAAAGGACAAAACAGGAAGAAGAAGCCGAGGACGCAGGCGTTGACGACCTTACTAACTGCCGATCGATCGTATGTGTACGTCGCGAGTAAATAAGGTGTCCAAAGTCATTGTATGTACAGCAAATAGAGTCGCCTCGTAGACTTGACAACGTTAGTTTAAAGGTTTCTTCCTGTTTTTATAAGATTTTAGGCAAGAGTGTGTGTGTATGTCTTATGTCTGCCTGCTTCACTTATCCTCTTACCTGTCTGTCACCCTGTCCAATCTTATGGGTGTAGGGGTGTCTTCTATTATAGTGACTTTTGATTATTGTTGGGTGGAACTTCAAAAAGAATCTATTATTTGTATTATTATCTAAGAGTATACACTGAGCACAAAAAGTTAAGGATATTTTTTCAGTGGTGTGTCCCAGATGTTAAACAGCAGCTTTTGGGTCAGAAAGGTATGTGTATTTGAAGATCAGGCTTTCGTTTGCTCCAAAATGTGTTTTCTGGATCTGAGAAATGATTGGGTGTGACGTCACAGGTCCATGACCACGCCTACACTCACAAATGGCGTTTTTTGGCGGAATGATTCACTTTTAACCGTCGAAACGGTGACTTAAACTGAATGATATTTTACATTTTTTACATCAACAAGTGTATTTGGTGTCTTACCAAACAGTTCATACACATTTCGTTCAAATCTGCCTCGCAGTCAGGTTGATCCAGCGTGTAAAAAAGAGCGACCACAATCCTGGAAAACGGCAAAAAATCCTTGGTTGTTATGGTGGTTTTGCTGGGTAGCCGCAGTTGATATGCAATAAATCTAAAACTGCAAATAGCAGCCTCTCCACATTTTACAGAACGATGACAAAGAACCCCATCTGTATACGTTCCAGTACTTAAAGCAAACAGTGCCCCAAAATGGACGTTGTAACGGTTTTCCGTTAAAAACGTGAAAACGTGTGTAACGTCCTGGAAACAAATGTGACATGCACGCAACTTTGTATACTTTGCAAAGAATTGTGCCATTAAAATGTGTGCCAAGTTTCCGAAACATTTGTTTACGGGCTTAAAAGTTATGATCGTTTGAAAAGAGGTGAAAAATACTGTCCCTGATGTCTTTCGCGCAACTTTTTTTTAAAGACACTTTCTATAATTCTGTTTCCCGTTCTCCGATAGGATGCGTTTAGCCTTCACAGATGATGCAAACAACTTGCTCAGTAGCAGTTGCAGACAAGAACTGTTCACGTGTTTTGAACAAAGCGGTGCTGTATAAGAAAGAAGTAAAGAAGACAAAGAATCAACAAGTCGCGTAAGGCGAAATTACTACATTTAGTCAAGCTGTGGAACTCACAGAATGAAACTGAACGCACTGCATGTGTAGGCAGTGAAAGTGACGAGCCTGTTTAGCGCGGTAGCGGTTGCGCTGTGCTGCATAGCACGCTTTGCTGTACCTCTCTTCGTTTTAACTTTCTGAGCGTGTTTTTAATCCAAACATATCATATCTATATGTTTTTGGAATCAGTAACCGACAAGGTATAAGATGAAATTGTTTTTAAAACGATTTAGGAAATTTAATTTTAATGAATTTTTTTTCAGAGATTGTTTTTAATCCGAATATAACATATTTATATGTTTTTGGAATCAGAACATGATGAAGAATAAAATAAAAGTAATTTTGGATCGTTTTATAAAAAAGTAATTTTAATTACGATTTTCAGATTTTTAATGACCAAAGTCATTTATTAATTTTTAAGCCTCCATGCTGAAATGTAATACCGAAGTCCGGCCTTTGTCGAAGATTGCTTTACAAAAATTTCAATCAATTTGATTAAAAAATGAGGGTGTGACAGTGCCGCCTCAACTTTTACAAAAAGCCGGATAAGACGTCATAAAAGACACACACACACACACGCACAGACACACACACACACACACACACACACACACACACACACACACATTCACACACACACACACACATTCACACACACACACACACACACACACACACACACACACACACACACACACAAACACACACACACACACACACGCACGCACACACACATCTGAGAAACTCGTGTTTTGGGGGTTAAAACTGGCAATCACAAAGATAACTTCAAACTGACTTTGTACTTCAGTTGTTAATCGAATGATGAACGGACAAATGCGAGTAGATTTGTTGGCAGTCAGTTGAAACAACTGTGCAAGTCAATAAACAACCAAATAAAGGAAAAGTAACACCAATTTCCAATCAATTTCATAAACACAACATTAGTTGCATGCAGGCCGCTCTTCGACAACGTTCAACAAAACTGAGGACTTCACTTAAATTAAGTGACTTCATCGGGAGTCGACGACACTAGCCCAGGGAAATAGCTAGACCCTTATATCCATCCACCCGTCTCATCAGCTAAAGTAGTCTGCAAGGATCAGCACCGCAAGATTCTCGTAGATCCATTTGTTTGCAAAGACAGGCTTAAGTGGCTGGAAAATGCCAGACATGGAAGCGCCAGAGCGATTCGCAGACGTGACTAAATCGTCACCAATCAATTCCAATATAGGGGAAGTGTTCCTAAAGTGGCCGTCGTCGGTCGGGGCTGCTGTGGAGGCCTAGAGCGCCAGAGAGTTAAAACGGCACGAAATTTCATCGATCGTTTTATGGGTAAAGTCGGTTCAAAGTGGCGCCATTATTGAAAGAAAACAAGGAGATGCCTGAGGAGTTGTTGACGTTTGGCAGTCTTGCGGCAGTGACATGTAATGTTATGCTCATTTCCCCTATGAAGACGTTAGTAGAGATTTATATTCGTCCCCTGTCGTTTTCTTTCGCGTTTACGCAAATGGTACTCTTCTTCTTACGAGGGAAATATTGATTGAGATTTGGTGAAGAGCTCTCGGCTTTGGCTTGACATCCACTCACAGCAATTCTGTCTGGACGTAGAAGGGCGTGTTTTTGTGTGCCTGTTTGTTTGCTTGTTTGCTTGTTTGGTATTTTATGTGTTCGTTCGTTCATTCGTTTGTTTGTTTATTTGTTCGTTCCTTTATTTGTGTGTCTTTAACTTCATTCCTTGTTTTTTGGGGTTCCATTTCTTGTCCGTATACATGTTTGCTTGTCTGTTTGTTAGATTGGTTGCTGTTGTTTTTTGGCCTGTTTATTTCAGTTATTTCAACTCAACATCCTTCAAACGTTTTATGATAATTATGACAACTGGTGACTATTAGTATTGGTATCTAAACTGAAAGTCTTTTTAATCAAACAACAACAACAACAACTACTACTACAACAACAACAACAACAACAACAACAACAGTAACAACAACAACAGCAACAACATGAACATCAACATCAACAACAACAACAGCAACAACAGCAGCAACAACAGCAACAAAAACAGCAGCAACTACAAACAGATCCATCAGCATTACTTCTTCTGCAGACAGCATAACTGTATGACGCTTCTCCCACTTTAGGGGATCGCGATTGGTTACTACTAAAATTGAGTTTTCATCGGTCAGTCTGGTAGCAGATCTTGTCTATAGACACACTTCCCAAGGATCTGGACCGAAAGACACGCTAATAAGTAGAGGGAATCACACAGACTACTAATCAGCAATCTCATAGAATACCAGTTAAGGGTAAACTTGTACACGTGTCCCAAAGTGCCTGTCAATACACAGCCGAGGGGCTCCACCGAACGTACAGGGTGACCCAAAAAAAAGAGTACCCAAACAAAACGTCATAAATTGAACAAAAATAAAGCAATCTTCATAAAATTTATTTACACACACAAGTAGCCTCTGCATGATTTGCACAGAAAATTTTAGCGTTCTAGCTTGTCTTTCAGGAAAGTTATGCTCATTCTACAGAACATGCTCCAAATGGCCTCCCCCGGATTTAAATCCCCCAGATTTCTATCTTTGGGGGTTCCTGAAAGACAACGTCTACAGGAACAACCCACAGACAATCACAGAACTCAAGAGAGCCATCACAACAACCATTCGCGGAATCTCGCAACAGGAGTGTGTGCGGGTGATTGATAACTTTGCGCGGAAAGTTCAAGTTTGCCTGCAGTGGCGCGGAGG
>NW_027129569.1:10000-25902 GCF_037325665.1 Littorina saxatilis | reverse complement strand
TGTGTCTGTGTATATGTGTGATAACACGTGTGTGTGTGTGTGTGTGATAGTGTGTGTGTGTGTCTGTGTGTGTCTGTGTGTGTCTGTGTGTGAGTGTGTTTGTGTGTGTGTGTTTGTGTTCCTCGACGCGTGACAATATCTGCCAATAAGTTGAACAAAAACAGGGTTCAAGTGGAACAAAAGCAGGAGGGGGACGGAAGACATGTTATGAACTCCGTTTTTTACTGCGAAATTTTGGCCTGGGAGAAGTCACCCCATCCTAAGTTTCTCTTCACCTACCCGTGAAGTATGCTTGAGGGCTTGACTAGACAACCCGATTGCGCCCATTACACGGCATAAAGAGAGCACCGTTCAACCCGGCCGATTCCGCGGCTGACATCACGCGTCCAAGGGAAGTAATTTTCGAGCGGGCTGCATTGACTCGGCCAAGAATGCAAACTTTCTTCGATTAAAGACATTGTAGCATGTCTAAAGTCTTCGGACTTGTGTTATCAAGCTGTCAAAATCACCAAGTAACTTTTAAGTATAGTTTCAGTTACATGATAACTCATTTTAAGGAACAGATTTTGAGAGCCACAACCCGACAGCTGCCCTTTAAATACATTTCCTAGTGAACGGCCATAGACGCTGTGTAATTCTGTGTATGAACAGAGTTAAAACATGTCTACAAGATCTTTATTACTTAAGATATAAGGAATTTTTAGTAGGCAGAGCAGATGCAGACGGTGATTTAAGTCTGCCGGAATAGGAACTATAACTGTTTTTTTGACTAGACACGAGCCGTGAGTCGATACCCGTAAAATAGATATCGTGTGCCTGTGAGTTCACGGACTGTTTGTGTATTTCTCTTCCTAAGTGAAGGGTAGAGAGTTTTGTTAGTGAAATTGTGCACGGGATTGTAATCTCGCTTTGTTTTTGCATCCAAACCTGTGAGTACCTGATTTTTGAATACCTAACATTTATGTTCATGATTGTGTGTATTTGTGTGTATGCTGTCATTCCTGTATAATACAGTGGAGGGAACCTACATTTGGAGTTGTGTTTGTTCCTGTATGATAGCGTACAAGCGCATTTGCATTCATTCACATGGATCCATGTAAAGGTGATATAAATTATACAACACGTTATACGCAGGAAGGAGTGTCCCTCACACATATTTATCAGAACATATGCACAGACAGAAGACTTTTAGTGGTTGTCCAAGTAAAAGGATGCCCGTATGCATAGTATTAGGCACACACAAAAAAGTATGTTTACGGTAACATAGGCAACAACAAAAAATAGGGTCGGTAGGTCGGGATTTTTTTCCCCAAAAAAACTTTTTACGTTATTTTGCCAGAAAACAAAGACTTTTTTTTTCTCCCCCAAATGCCCCCCCCCCCCCCCCCAAAAAAAAAAGTCTAGGGTCGCGCGAAAAAATAGGGTCGGTCGGAATACCGTAAACAGACTTTTTTTTTTTGGCCTTAACTTTCTTGCAAAATATGTTATGCACACAATGGTCCACGTGCGAAGCAAATATTGCACCCTTAAATGGGCGTACGCTATAATCCTGCTCTCCTATGCGAATGCACGTACCAAGGCAAATAAGAGGTATAGAAGGGTGCTGGGTTGCAAAACCCGTCAAGGACATTTTAGGCATTTTTTTCCATCCGGTAAAGATCTGTGCACGAAGACGACGCAGGGTGTGTTGGAATGTGGCCTATCAAGTTGTCCTCTAGTTTCCCTGTTCATTTTCGTTTGTAACACGATCCGTTCACTGTGATTGTGTTTGTGCAACGTGCCACCGCTTGTTTGTAGTATACATTACATCGAAGGGTGTGCGCTGTTTTGAACCTTTGAGGTGATGGATTATGTATAGCAACTGGCGTGGTCGGTCTGATTTACTAGATGTGAGTATGTCAGTTTATATGTGAGCGCACTCTCCGCGTGTGTATCAAGTTATACTTGGCCTTGTGTGTTTCTTGAGTTGGGTTTCTGAGATACCAACCAAACGCAGTGGTTATAAGGTTTGGTTTCTGTACCTTGCAAAACGGAACACAGGATTTAAGTTTTGCCTTCCAAATGTGTCAGCTGGGTTACGGTTTGGGAACAATGTAACGGAATTTGTTTAATGGTGTGGTCAGAATTGAAAATATTTGGAGTGAAAAGGGATCGGAAGTAGACATTTTAGCTCAGTATACTGCTAGTGTTCTTTTAAAGTTCTGCTATCATGGCCTTTTTCCAACCAATTTTCAATACAACTTGTATCTAGCGAGGGGTGTGTCGGAAACACGTGGACCGGAGCACGTGTGACATTATTTGTCAGAGAAAAGGCAAGCGAATTAGTCAAAACTTGACTAAATATAAAAAAAGAATACTTCTGATGACTATATATCTTCTACCATATTATTTAGGCTACGCATCAGAAAATTTTAGCATGACGACGATGCCAACTGCTAACAAATATTCAACAAATAAAATATGTGACCCTCCACCACGGAATGAGTCGCATGTCACCTTTGCAAGATTTGTATATGTTTACATTTTCCTACAGAATTTTGTATGCTCTATCCAGTGGTGAAACCCGTTTTAGAAAAGAGCGAAAACTGTTTGAGTTATAAGCCTGTGACTAAGGTGACCCTCACACTGTTACTGTGTCGATCGTAAAAACGGGAGTTTGTACCTCAATTTTGAGGAGTATCATGGCAAAAAAATCCCAGTGAACGGTCTTAACTGGCATAGAAAGTTTGAATGAAATGTCACGGGAATTAATGCTTTAATTTGGGTGCAAAATTGGTCGCAATACTTATTTTGGCCAAGTGTATTATGCTGCACTGTATTCTTTACTGTTTGGAGAGTGATTGACTAGAAACCATGGTTTGTGCTGATGACGATCGTAACACGGGGGAGACAACACATTTTGGAAAGAAACCAAAACATATTTATCTGTCTTTGACTTTCTAGCTCGTTTTATTGTGAAATAGAAAACAAACAAAAACAAGAAATTCCTACGAGGTAGAAAAAACACTCCCGTCAAAGGGAAATAACCTTCTCAGTTGGTGGCAGTGACTGAGTGAGAATGGTTATTTCCCTTTGACCATTAAGATGTCCCTCTATAAGTCCTTGTATAATTTTAATCCACCAATAACTCCCCAAACCGTGTGTTTGACTGGTCCCAATTTTTGTAAGGACCGTCTCAGGAATGTATAGAACCTGTTCACCAAGTTTGGTGACGATCGGTCCGTTCATACTTGAGATCTATATGCGAACACAAACAAACAAACAAACAAACAAACACATCGAGCGAAACCTATACACACCCCTATACCGGGGGTGTAAAGACGACAGAAAATAAAGGATACATTTCTTTTGATTTTAATTTGCAGAGTTGTCTATGTATAAACACGGCCCGTCGCGATATAACCTTGAACGGTTGAAAACGACGTTAAACACCAAATAAAGAAAGAAATATAAACACGGAATATGACTGCATACATGGCAGCAGGAAGCCCACTGTCACGATCGGGTGACAGAGACCAAGAAAGTGTCACTCAGTGGAGTGCCTGTTCTTGGTCGATTATGATAGAAAGCGCCTGTACGTGATATTGGGCTACAGCAGAGTTTGCTGACAGTGCTCAATCAGCACGGATGTTTTGTAGCGCACGAGTTTCACAGTGGTTTTTTTTGCTGTCATAGGGCTGACGGTTTTTCGCTGACAGCGCACACGGGATTTTCAGGGATTGAGTTTCTCGTGTCTTTTTTCTGCTTGGGGAGGCAGAATTGTGTATAGCTGGACTGGTTTTGTGACAAGGTCAGTCACGTGTTATTGGCTAGGTTGTCTGAGAGAGACACAAGCACGGGGCACTTGACACCCAGCGGCAGAAGGGGAAGGATCTAATACACAGTTTCTAGAGTATGATGGTTTTTCACCGAATATTGTATTCGGCACTCTAGGGGAGCTTCCACCGGTTATTTCCTTCTCACTGCCACATATTTTGCTGAGGACAAGTCGTCAACATTCCTTCGTCGGCGATGGCTTTCGCATAAGGATTCGACAAGGGGTTCTGGACGGTTTTGGTCACTGTTGACGAACAGAGGCTGTTCCAGGGAGGAGGCGGACTTTGCTTCCATTGAGAGTACAATCATAGGCTTTTGAGGTAATAAATCATTATTTAACGCTGTTGATGAGTCTGTGTTTGTGGAATGAAATACTCTCTGTTGTTCTTTCCAGGTTAGCGCATAATTTACTCTCTGTGACGCTAAAATACTAATCTGTATATGGTTTTTGCAGATAGGGAGAGAAGGACGGAAAATGGCTGTTTTGTTGTTGTAAAAAGTCCGTTTTGTGCAGGCCCACGTGCTCGATGAGATATTTAAAGATGACATGTTTTAAGGTGGTGGGTGAGGGGTAGCTGACATGTTTAGTGCACCGATGCTTTCTGTTTGCAGCCTTCGTTCGTTTCGTGTTCCTGTAACCGCTGCACGGCTGCCTTTGGCGGGACACTGCTAGCTGCAGACGTTGGAGCTGGGACCTGAGGAAGCTACGCTAACGTATAACCGGCTAACCAGCAGACCGGCTAACCAGCGGACCGGCTAACCAGCGAACCGGCTAACCAGCAACCCGGCTAACCAGCATACCGGCTAACCAGCATACAGAAAGAAAGCTAAGTGCACCGTGTCTTACGCACCCCGTTGACCACCGTTGTCTTTTCTTATCTGTGATTTCATTGGAGTAGTGACAACGTGGGGTGTGTGACACCTGCACGAACTAGAGCTTTTCGAACAGAACATTCGCATTTAACTATATTTACACGGGTTCAGCGTGTTACTATAATTTTCTATATACTACTGGCATTTTGTCAGTGAACACTGGTTTTTTTACGTGTTGAGAACGTAAAAGGAACATATTTTGAGTGAAGGCTCGAGGGAGGTGGAGAGTTTATACATAAACAGGCGTCTGAAACTTATACTTTTGTTGACTCTATTTAATTGTATGCCTGCGAGAGTGGATCGTGGTGTGGTTAGTTAATTAGTAGTAATTAACCGGTTCATAATCACCTTAAGTGATATATTGAAACGTGACACATGGGGGCCAAGCCGGGATTTACTCAGTTAATTTCCAACTGATAAAGACCCACCAATTAAGGATAACTAAGAGCAGATAATCTCGTCAGTGCTCGACTTATTTTCTGCTTGGTGCTACCCTTTTTTGTATAGTTTTGATCATATACCACACCTTAAGCGATTCACATCTTGCAGGAAATGTAAATTGTAATTTGTGAGCTATTGTATGCGCTAACTGTGATTACCTCCCTTTCCTTTGTTTGTGAATCTTTGTTGTTGTACGTTCAGAGTTTTCCGTTGCAGAGAGCTGAGCGGGGTTAGCGGATTTGTTATTCGTTTTACTCAGTTTTCTCTACATTGTTGTTTCGCATTCTGTAACAGGTTACATTTCTACCGTCTTGTTTTACTTGGATTTTTCTCCATATTTTGACTTTGTTGGAATTTTGGGGGGGAAGGGTCCGAGGACTTCTGTCCTAACCAAGGCTGTGGGAGACACTCTGTTTCACCGCAAAAAGCAGCCGATAAAGTAGGCCACGGCTGTGGGAAACACTTTGTTTCACCGCAAAAAGCAGCCATAAAGTAGGCTACGCGATTTGTTCTACACCGTTTGGATTTTTCTTCTGCATTTTCCGGTTGCTGGATTTTTGTATCCATTTCATCACCGCGTGTTCTAGCTATAGCTGCGTTAGACTTACTTTGGTAATAAAGCTTTGCTAAAACTAACCATGGCTACAGGGGGATCTCCTACGAGGAGAATAACTTTCGAGACTCCTGGGAGCGAGCAACCGACTGAGCGAGACGCACGCGTTAGAGCCCGAAGCGTTCTAAAACGCTTAGAAGTGGAACGGAAGGAAGAATTTGAGCGACTGACAAGAAAAGAAGAACGTGACCGACAGGACAAGAAAGACGAACTTGACAGACAAGAAAGGGAACGACAGGCTGAACGAGACAGACAGGAAAGGAAAGACGAACGTGACAGACAAGAACGGAAAGAGAAAGATGAACTTGACAGACAAGAAAGGGAACGACAGGCCGAACGTGACAGACAAGAAAGGGAACGACAGGCCGAACGACAGGCCGAACTTGACAGACAGGAAAAGAAAGACGAACGTGACAGACTAGACCGAAAGGAACAGGCGGATCGCGATCACCAGCTAGAGCTAGCTAGGCTACAGGCCGAGAAGGGTACGCTTACTCAGGCTAGCGCGCCGACGTTTGTTGCCGACCGTACGAGACTGCCGACGTTCGACGATGACAAGGACGAGCTCGACGACTTTTTACGCCGGTTTGAGCGCATTGCATCTGACCAGAAGTGGGAAGAGGCCACGTGGGCTAGCCGCCTTAGCACCTGCTTGAAGGGACGCGCATTGCAGCTCTACAACGCTTTGGAGGACGACGAGGCGAGAGACTATCAGGCACTAAAGAAGGCGTTACTCCAGCGCTTCAACCTGACTGCGGAAGCCTACAGACGACGTCTGCGTAACAGCAAGAGACTGAGCGGCGAGCTGAGCCATCAGTTTGTGGCACGCCTTAATCTCTACCTGCGGCGCTGGGTGGAGATGGCCGAAAAGGACTGGACCGTCGACGACCTTGCCGACCTCATAGTCATGGAACAACTGATGTCCAGCCTGCGACCTGAGGTGGTGACCTTCGTGCAGGAACACCAGCCAAAGACTACTCAGGAGGCAGCCGACTGGATCAGAGTACACGAGGACGCCCAGGCGATCTCTGGCAAATCTTCAGGCTCACGGCCGGGAAAATCGGGAAATTCAGGTTCTTCAGGACCCAAGGACGGGAAGGACGATCAGGGACACAAAGGATCAAGTTCCAGAACTGACATCCAGTGTTATTACTGCAACAAGCGGGGCCACGTGAAGAAGGACTGCCACAGGAGACAGGCTGACCAGAAGGGCGTACACTTTGTTGGCAGTGAGGAGCTAAGGGACGTCACGAGCTCATGCACAATTCCACAACTCTGCGTTCCGTGCTCCAGGAAACATTTCCAGCCCCACTGCAACGTCTACGTTAACGGAGTGAAGGGCGAGGGTCTGCGGGACACAGGGGCAGACATGATAGTGGTTCGGGCGAGTCTAGTTCCAGCTATGGCCTACACAGGAGACAGCATCAGGGTGAGAATGGCCGAGGCATCTCACGCTTACGACTTGAACACGGCAGTGATCAAGGTCGTAACACCGTTGTTCACGGGGACCATTGTGGCCGTCGTCATGGACGATCCTCCATGCGACCTGCTCATTGGAAACCGGGTTCAGTTTGTGGACGGCGTCACCAGGGAGGTTCCCGTTTATCGGTCTCCCGACGTCATTTCAGTGCTCACGCGGGCACAGGCGGAGCGAGAGGACAAACCTCTCAAACCCCTACCTGCTGCACGAGCTGCCCTGGGGAACGTGACCCCCGCGCTTCTCGCGAAGGCTCAGGCATCTGATCCGACATTAGCGACTCCTCGGGAGCACGCGAAGTCGGGGAAGGTGAAGCTGAGCGGGAAGCATGGGAGGTCAAAGTTCCTCAGGGACAAGAAGTTGCTCTACCGGGAGTTCAGCAACCAAGAAGGTACATTCAAACAGGTTGTCGTGCCTCGCGAGTTTCGCGAGGGTGTCATGGCAACGGCACACGACTCGATTCTGGGAGGTCATCTTGGTACCAAGAAGACCACGGATCGTGTCTGGCGCCACTTTTACTGGCCAGGCATCTGCACGGATGTCCGACGTTTCTGTGCGTCCTGCGATAAGTGCCAGAAGGTGGTTGCCAAAGGAAGGGTGAGGAAGGTCCCCTTAGAGAAGATGCCGCTCATCGACGAACCCTTTCGTCGGGTGGCAGTGGACATCATCGGGCCCATCTTGCCTGCGTCTGAGGACGGAAACAGATACATTTTGACCATGGTGGACTACGCTACTCGATACCCAGAGGCGATCCCTCTGAAATCGATTGAATCCACGCGAGTAGCTGAGGCTCTGGTTACTATGTGGTCCCGCCTGGGAATTCCATCAGAGGTACTCACCGACAGAGGCACGCAGTTCACGGGAGGAGTGATGGCGGAGGCAGCACGACTGCTATCACTGGAGCAGCACTTCACCACTCCTTACCATGCTCAGTGCAACGGACTGGTGGAGAGGTTCAATGGCACCTTGAAGACCATGCTGAGGAAACTAGCTCAGGAGAAACCACGCACGTGGGACAGGTACATCCCAGCATTGCTTTTTGCATACCGCGAGGTTCCTCAGGAGAGCTTGGGCTTTTCCCCATTTGAGTTGTTGTACGGCAGACAGGTACGCGGTCCCATGGCTATCCTGCGTCAGGCTTGGACAGACGAAGAAGCTGACGAGGAGGTGCAGACGACAGCGACCTACATCGTAGAACTCAGGAACAGGATTGAAGAGACCTGCAAACTGGCTCAAGAGAACCTGGGGAGAGCAGCACAGCGTTACGCGCGAGGATTCGACCGCAAGGCACGGCCGCGCAGCTTCAAGATTGGAGAACGGGTGTTGCTACTTCTACCTGTCAAACACAACAAGCTACAACTGCAGTGGCAAGGACCTTTTGAGGTGACAGCGAGGGTGGGCCAGAACGACTACAGGATCGTCATGCACGGGAAAGCACGCCTGTACCACGCCAACCTGCTGCGCGCCTACATAGAGAGGACAGCCTACGGGGAGAAGAACAAAGACCAGAAGAACAAAGACAAGAAGACAGAGAAGGTTGCAGTCATCAGGGGTGAAACGAGGGGTTGCTCGTTCTTGAGGACGACCTTTCTGTCTGGAAACAGACCATCAACCTCTGCAATATCTTCAGGTTGCAAGGTTGGCAAACGCCAGACTTATGCGCTGGGCGTTGATTCTCCAACCGTACCAATTCACGGTACGCGTCATTCCGGGCGCCAACAATGTTGGAGCTGACTTTCTCTCTCGGGCTGTAGAGGAGAACATGACTGTGAGCGAAACCGAGGTTTCGTCTTGAAGAGGGGAGGTGTGTCACGATCGGGTGACAGAGACCAAGAAAGTGTCACTCAGTGGAGTGCCTGTTCTTGGTCGATTATGATAGAAAGCGCCTGTACGTGATATTGGGCTACAGCAGAGTTTGCTGACAGTGCTCAATCAGCACGGATGTTTTGTAGCGCACGAGTTTCACAGTGGGGGTTTTTGCTGTCATAGGGCTGACGGTTTTTCGCTGACAGCGCGCACGGGATTTTCAGGGATTGAGTTTCTCGTGTCTTTTTTCTGCTTGGGGAGGCAGAATTGTGTATAGCTGGACTGGTTTTGTGACAAGGTCAGTCACGTGTTATTGGCTAGGTTGTCTGAGAGAGACACAAGCACGGGGCACTTGACACCCAGCGGCAGAAGGGGAAGGATCTAATACACAGTTTCTAGAGTATGATGGTTTTTCACCGAATATTGTATTCGGCACTCTAGGGGAGCTTCCACCGGTTATTTCCTCCTCACTGCCACATATTTTGCTGAGGACAAGTCGTCAACATTCCTTCGTCGGCGATGGCTTTCGCATAAGGATTCGACAAGGGGTTCTGGAGGTTTTTGGTCACTGTTGACGAACAGAGGCTGTTCCAGGGAGGAGGCGGACTTTGCTTCCATTGAGAGTACAATCATAGGCTTTTGAGGTAATAAATCATTATTTAACGCTGTTGATGAGTCTGTGTTTGTGGAATGAAATACTCTCTGTTGTTCTTTCCAGGTTAGCGCATAATTTACTCTCTGTGACGCTAAAATACTAATCTGTATATGGTTTTTGCAGATAGGGAGAGAAGGACGGAAAATGGCTGTTTTGTTGTTGTAAAAAGTCCGTTTTGTGCAGGCCCACGTGCTCGATGAGATATTTAAAGATGACATGTTTTAAGGTGGTGGGTGAGGGGTAGCTGACATGTTTAGTGCACCGATGCTTTCTGTTTGCAGCCTTCGTTCGTTTCGTGTTCCTGTAACCGCTGCACGGCTGCCTTTGGCGGGACACTGCTAGCTGCAGACGTTGGAGCTGGGACCTGAGGAAGCTACGCTAACGTATAACCGGCTAACCAGCAGACCGGCTAACCAGCGGACCGGCTAACCAGCGAACCGGCTAACCAGCAACCCGGCTAACCAGCATACCGGCTAACCAGCATACAGAAAGAAAGCTAAGTGCACCGTGTCTTACGCACCCCGTTGACCACCGTTGTCTTTTCTTATCTGTGATTTCATTGGAGTAGTGACAACGTGGGGTGTGTGACACCTGCACGAACTAGAGCTTTTCGAACAGAACATTCGCATTTAACTATATTTACACGGGTTCAGCGTGTTACTATAATTTTCTATATACTACTGGCATTTTGTCAGTGAACACTGGTTTTTTTACGTGTTGAGAACGTAAAAGGAACATATTTTGAGTGAAGGCTCGAGGGAGGTGGAGAGTTTATACATAAACAGGCGTCTGAAACTTATACTTTTGTTGACTCTATTTAATTGTATGCCTGCGAGAGTGGATCGTGGTGTGGTTAGTTAATTAGTAGTAATTAACCGGTTCATAATCACCTTAAGTGATATATTGAAACGTGACACCCACTCTTACACACACACAAAAAAGTGCACGCGGGAGTTTCCGGCCATGAACGCAGCAGAAGAAGAAGAAGAAGAACAAGTCGCGTAAGGCGAAAATACAATATTTAGTCAAGTAGCTGTCGAACTCACAGAATGAAACTGAACGCAATGCCATTTTGTCAGCAAGACCGTATACTCGTAGCATCGTCAGTCCACCGCTCATGGCAAAGGCAGTGAAATTGACAAGAAGAGCGGGGTAGTAGTTGCGCTAAGAAGGATAGCACGCTTTTCTGTACCTCTCTTTGTTTTAACTTTCTGAGCGTGTTTTTAATCCAAACATATGCATTTCAGCTTGGTGGCTTAAAAATTAATTAATGACTTTGGTCATTAAAAATCTGAAAATTGTAAAAAAAATTTTTTTTTTATAAAACGATCCAAATTTACGTTCATCTTATTCTTCATCATTTTCTGATTATAAAAACATATAAATATGTTATATTTGGATTAAAAACAAGCTCTGAAAATTAAATATATAAAAATTATTATCAAAATTAAATTTTCGAAATCAATTTAAAAACACTTTCATCTAGCTTATTCTTTGTCGGTTCCTGATTCCAAAAACATATAGATATGACATGTTTGGATTAAAAACACGCTCATAAAGTTAAAACGAAGAGTGGTACAGAAAAGCGTGCTATCCTTCTCAGCGCAACTACTACCCCGCTCTTCTTGTCAATTTCACTGCCTTCGTCGTGAGCGGTGGACTGACGATGCTTAGAGTATACGGTCTTGCTGAAAAATTGCATTGCGTTCAGTTTCATTCTGTGAGTTCGACAGCTTGACTAAATGTTGTATATTCGCCTTACGCGACTTGTTATAAATTAATTTCCCCCACTGCTTTTTTTTCAATATTAATTCCTTAAACAATTACATCAGTGCACAAATAGCACCCAATCCGTTTATTTTTGGTATGTGACCAAGCGGAGGGATGGTCTAATTGCATGTAAAAGCCTGACCAGTTTTGACACAACGAGGCGACCTGTTTTCACCATGCGGAATGGGCCTTTAAAGAGTAATCGTTGAGTCTTAGTATTGACCATTGTCGGCCGGCCGTCTGTGGATATAAAACTTAACGTTGACGTTATCTTGGATGATTTTCAAGCTAGAGCTTTGAAACATTGAATACTTCCAGGGTTTCATGATCGCCAAAAGTGACCCCAGTTTGGGTGATCCAAGTCATATTTTTGGGTCACATCGGGATCATGTTCAATTCAATAAAATGTAACGTTGACGTTAGCCCAGATGTGTTTAAAGTTAGACCTTTGAAACGTTGCACACTTCTAGGGTTTATTAATCTCGCGACTTGACCCCAGTTTGATTGTCTCTCGTCAAAGTTTGGGACCACAGCAGGGTCATGTTCATAAACACTTTACTTTGAGGTTTCCTCAGATATTTTGGGTGCAGATTTTGCACGATTTAAGGTGTTGATAATGAGCAGAAATGGCCAAAGTTGGCTTGTTTTTGTCAAATGTAAGTCACAGCAGAATATTTTCACCACTAAAAATCAATTGAGCTATCACAAATATAAGTCTTGACCTCATCAAAGTATGATGTCATTGCTTAATGTGGTCACAGTTTAGTGTCTGAGGTATTTTAGTTTATGCAAGACTATTGTGACAGGGGAGGCTACCGCTCCTTTCACAGCAGACTCTGCACCCGAGTTGTTGGCCTTTAAGTCAACACCCGTGGTTTGTGGAAATCTGTTTGTGATGGGGTCTGGTAGTTTCCGATTGTCTGTATGTTCAGGGAAACCTTCGGGTTTGCATAACAGTTTTTATAGGGCTAAGAAATTAGCCCTAACATTTTCAATCCTGTTTAATTGATTGCACTTCGCCTCCCGAGGCGATCGTAGTGTTTCGGCACTCGGTTACACTATTATTACTGTTCTTTTAATAAAATCTATCTTTTTCAAAACTTTGAGGGTGTTGAGTATGAGGCTAATAATGATGGTGGTGGGAAGCGGGTCGGGGTTGGTGCAAGTTTGTATATAATTATATGTGGGATATTCTCATGGTTGAATAACTACATTATACGTTATCGTTAGATTTGACTGTAATATTCCGATTTATCAGTCCCAATGTCGAGAAAGCTGAAATCATATCAGGTCGAGGCATTTCATTTTGGAAGAGTAGAACCCATTAGCCGAAGTCTCATAAATCGGTCAAAAGCAAGGGTGGCTACAGCCATGTTGGAAATGTTGGATTGTCTTTTCCTGCTGCGCTTACGCAACTTTGCTGCTGTAACTTTATTTTTTTTCATATAATTTTTCGTTTTATAAGACGAAAATAAGGCATTTAAAAACAACATAGACAATTTGTTTTGGTGTAAACAGATCTCACAAAAACGGTTCAGCGGGAGGAACACGGAACCGCCTTCGTGGTTACTTGTAGACTGTTAGACTTCAAAGGCTTAGATTTGGCAATTCTGAACGAAGGCAGAAACTGAAGTGCGCCGGACTGTATCAGAGAAGTCCTCTGGCTCATGTTATGTGCAGAGGACACATTCCAGTTCTCCGTCGGTATCGACGGACTGCAGTGTTGATAATGTTGTCGAATCGTCCACTGCAGACTACACAACATTCCAAGACACCTTTCAAAGATGGCGTCTTCCGATTGCTTCATGACTGTTTTGAAGCTGTTGAGGGTTTCTTTGTGGATTTTGCATGGCTACAACAAAGAGGGGTGGGACATTTAATTCTTTAATTTTGTCTGTATTGTTTTATTGAAGAACTGAGGACTGTCTCCTGAAAATGTGACGCCAAACAAGCCATCGAAAACAACGCTGGAGCTTAATTGTCACTCTAGACAACCCTATGATTTCAACTTCACAACAGTAGTACTTCTTACGACAAAAAACCTGCAAAATCTTATCCCGGCAGCGATCACTAGTTAACTCATTCGCGTTGTATTGAACTGTATTGGACTTCCTAATCGATAACTGTGCTTTGCGTTGCCGGCACCTCGGACGTTACGATCCGATGTATGTAACGAATTTTGAGTGGTGTGAAGGCCCCCGCTAACCAAGGGAAACAACCCCCGCAGTAAACTTCTGCCTGTCTACAGTGGTACCATTCACCGTAAACAGTTCCTTCCCTTTAATTGTTGGGAATCATTTTAGATGTTTTGACGGTGTGCGACCCACGTGTTTTGACTTTTCCAAGATGGCGGATCGTTCTGCTGCAAGACGTATTAACTTGAAAAGAGTGCCATAACTTGTTATTCAGGACGGTTCTGATCTTGACCTTAGTGATGATGATAGTGGAGATGATATTTTAGATTCTGGTGACGAGTTTGTGCCAATGGTCGATGATTTGGGTGATGATTCGGACAATGAAAGTGTCGATCATGACATTGTGTATGATGAACCCATGACATAGAAATTAATTTTTTTGTGTGCTTCAAATAGGTAGTTTGACTTGATGTGAAGACTACACAAGGTATGTTCTTTCAAATTTTTCATATATTTTCTAAAAGAGCAAGTTTCAAACTTTGAAAAAATGAAAGGTAGGTAAGGTTATCTTGTGTTGTTGCAGGCCCCCAGACACCAGCGGCACGTACTGCAGGCCTGTCCCTTCGACACCCTGAGGCGCCAAACGTGGCCGAGTGAAGTGGAGCTTCGCGAAAAGCTGTGGGGGACAGCGGCATCACTGCGGCCGACTGCGGGATTCGCACTCAACACCGGACTGGACATCTAGACGCATGGCCGGGAACGTAGAAGAAGAAGAATAATCTTGTGTTGTTGATTTAATTTTTTTTTAAATGGGTCAAAATCGTGCGCCGGGAAGGGAACACGAAGGACAATTTAGACGCGCCCCGAATGAGTTAAGCTGTCCACTAATCGGTAGTGAGATGTCCTACGACGTAAGATAATTTCTCCTCAGACCATCACAGAGCCCCCATCAAACGATTTCGTTCCAGAAGAGCGGCATCTGCAAAGCGCTCTCCACGACGCCTCCAGACTCGGATGCGTCCATCAGCAGGATACAAAAAGAGGCGCGACCAATCTGTAAACAATAACTGAGCCCTACGATGACGTAACCACCTCTCATTTTGAGTGCACTAGGCTAGGTGGGCAGGTGGATGGTTGGCAGTCAATGTTGTTTTGCGGACTGGGCGTCTTTCACTGAAGTTGAACGCGTGTAAGCAGTTTGTAACACTTTGATTCCTGACAACAGTGTGTGGTGGCAGCTCATGGTCAATGCCTGCTGCTTTTTCAGTAACCTTTTTTCGCTGCATGGCCTTCAATTGGATGAGGCGATCCTTCATTCTGTGGTGACTGTAGGCCAACCATAACATTGTCGTAATTGTACTCTGCCGATTGCTTGAAGCCATTCCTTCAGTCCGATAATTTGAAGTGCAACACTGCAACACTCTGAACCACTTGCTTGGCAGAAGCAACATCTTGTTGCCATCAAACTGCCATTGCCTTATCCAAGTCGCTCCGTGTTCGTGATAGGGGCATGTTGTTTCATTGCATTATTTTGTCAGTGTGTCATTTTACAAAGACAAGTTTGTGAGCACATTTCGTGGCTGGAACCCTGTTGTATCACGTGCACTACTGGTTGTTGTCCTGGCATGTCTTGCACCAATTTCATAGGACTTTGAAAACTGCCCCCTTTTTACAGAAAACCTCACTTTTTAAGCCTGTTTAGCATGAGACAGTAACACTGCCTACCAACACTATTCCTAGATCAAGATTCACTGCCCTTTTGTTAATTTAAAGCAAGTCGCGTAAGGCGAAATTACTACATTTAGTCAAGCTGTGGAACTCACTGAATGAAACTGGACGCACTGCATTTTTTCACAATGACCGTAGTCCGCCGCTTGTGTATAACGGAGTGAAACTGACGAGCCTGTTCAGCGCGGTAGTGGTTTCGCTGTGCTGCATAGCACGCTTTTCTGTACCTCTCTTCGTTTTAACTTTCTGAGCGTGTTTTTAATCCAAAAATATCATATCTATATGGTTTTTGAATCAGGAACAGACAAGGAATAAGATGAAATTGTTTTCAAATCGATTTCGGAAATTTAATTTTGATCATAATTTTTATATTTTTAATTTTCAGAACTTGTTTTAAATCCAAATATAACATATTTATATGTTTTTGGAATCAGAAAATGATGAAGAATAAGATGAACGTAAATTTGGATCGTTTTATAAAAAACCCATTTTAATTACAATTTTCAGAGTTTTAATGACTAAAGTCATCAATTAATTTTTAAGCCACCAAGCTGAAATGCAATACCGACGTCCGGCTTGTGTCGAAGA
>NW_027129569.1:0-5000 GCF_037325665.1 Littorina saxatilis | reverse complement strand
AGCGTGTTTGCCGTGCGCTGCGACCTGTACCGGTTTGGGCTGGTGACCTGATGATTGAGGGGTTTACTTAGTTGCGACTTTGTAGCGCCAACACATCATTTTGGCCCAGTCTTTATCTAAGACAGGAGGTTGAAGAAGGCTTACCCGCTTCAATCAATCGGCTGGTCAAGTCTGGGTATATGTCTTGAGCATATTGCATCGGACCTTTGGCTAAAGGAGCAAGCGGCGGTAGGAGGGGGCGGCGGTAGTCGGGACAAACACTATGCCAAGTTGTTACCTAACCCGTTTCCGCTTGGAAAGAGTTGACGAACATTATGCCAAGTTGTTACCTAACCCGTTTCCGCTTGGAAAGAGTTAAATCTCCTATTACAGATTGATACCATATGTTTCCTCTTATCGCTGCGTATATCCATCTGTATCCTTGGCGCTCTGGAGTTGGATAACCGCTCCACCTAAGCGTCCCCTTGTTGGGCTCCGTGGTGGGTGGGGATCAGATGCGACAAAGATAAAGGCCTCAAACATGACCTCCCCAGCTTCCTCCCAAAAAACCGGCAAGAAAAGAAAAAATTACAGTGATTCTTCTGAATGCAGAGACTCCGATAGTGAAACGGAGGTCAGGAATGCTGCTGCTGCAGCGGGTGTACAGGGTGCCTGGCCCCGTTACTTAGTTGTCCACTTTGAAAGTGAAAATGGAAAGAAGGTGTCACCCTTTGTTTTAGAAAAGTGGTTTGAGGGTGTTTCCCGACTGATCAAGACCGTGAAAAGACAAAGAGATGGCAGCTACTTGGTAGATTGCTCTACCAAAAAGATGTCAGATTTACTTCTGGCCCGTCACGATACCCAACTGGACCTTGGTTCTGTTTGTTATGAGATCTCTGTGTCAAGACACGCTTCCTTAAACACCTCTCGAGGTGTTGTCCGCTCATCCCAATTCCATGGAATGGGATGCGCGGAATTGAAGGAAGGTTTGGCATCGCAGGGTGTCACGGATGTGAAACGTGTGATGCGAACCGACAAAGATGGCAAGAAAGTGGAGACTAACACTCTCTTCTTAACTTTCTGTACGGCAACTATTCCTACCAGAATTGTTGTTCTGTACGAAAGTATCCCAGTTGCACCATTTGTCCCGTCTCCGTTGCGCTGTTTCAAGTGTCAAAAATTCGGACACAGCAGCAAAAACTGCAAAGGAAAAGACATGTGCAGAGACTGCACAAAAGAAAAACATGAGGGTGGCTGTGATGGGCCCAAGCAATGCCATAATTGCAAGGGTCCACACTCGTCATCATCAAGAGAGTGCCCTCAATGGAAAAGTGAGGAAAAGATACAAAAGGTCCGTTCAGAGACAGGTTGTTCCTTTGGTGAGGCAAGACAAAAGGTCATGTCCCAAATGGAAAAACCTTCCTTTTCTCAGGTCACGAGCAATTCCTCTACGGCACAGCCTGTTCCTGCGGGCTTTGAGAAGTTTCTGTCAAAGGTCACCGATCTCATGGATCACCTTGTACAGAAGATTGATCGCCTCGAAAATGTTGTAGAGGCTTTGAGCAAATGTCTCGGGCAGACAGCTGTCAATGCCGATGGTGTTGACAAGCTGCCCCCGGTTGTTGAGAAAACGAGCAAGAAGGCGGCTTTGACCGAAGTTTCGAACAGACCGGCGGCTGTGATGAACACAGCCACCACAAGCACGCAGGTGGCGTGGAAAAGACCACCATTGCCTCATCCAAACAAGACAAGTGGAGGATTACAACAAACTCCACTCGCCGTTTGAACACCAAACCGGCATCTGAACTTCGGCGACGGTCGAGTTCGATCGGAAGATTGAACCCTTCCGCCCAGACACCAAGACCAAACTCACAGGGTAGATCTTCAAGATCACCCACACAGCCCAGGGTCAGACCTGGCACTTCTTCCCGACAAAAGAAGGGAGATAAATCTCTCTCTCTTTTGGCAAACCCATTCTCCCCCTTGTCCGACGGGGGGGGGGGGGAGGAGTCGGAGTCGGACGAAGTAAACCGATTCTACCCTGCGTCAGAGGGAAATAGAGAATCGGACATGGAATAATGTTTTAATTGTTTTTAAAGAACTAGTATTTTTAATGGCTACAATATTACAATGGAATGTCAGAGGTTTTAATGCCAATCAGGAGGAACTCCATCTCCTCTTGAAGCATAACCCCATTGCAGTCTGTTTACAGGAAACACTTATTGGCCCAAACAAAACTATGTCCTTACCTGGGTATATTTGCTTATTACGGTCTTCGGGCCGAGGTAATGCACTTTGTATCCGTTCTGATTTTCTTTATAATCAGGTCCAATTGGACACGAACCTTGAGGCAATAGCGGCTCGCATTTCTTGTAATAGAACTATAACTGTTTGTTCCTTGTATCTGTCGACATCTACTACGGTCACAAAAAATGACCTAGAAACCCTAATACATCAATTACCAACCCCGTTCCTTTTGGTAGGGGGTTTTAACGGCCATTCCCGACGTTGGGGGAGTGAATCTTCCAACATTCAAGGAAAGATTATCGAAGATGTCATCGATAACTTGGATTTGTGTCTTTTAAATTCCGGAGAGGGTACTTTTTTAACTCAATCTGGAGAAGAATCTCATTTGGACTTAGCTATCTGCCACCCATCTTTATTTCTTGATTTGAAATGGTCTGTCCATTCGGATTTGTGTGGAAGTGACCATTTTCCCTGTTTTGTCAGTTTTGAAGAGGATCAGGGCGAGGAAGCCCTTCCTCACTGGAAGTTTTCTAAAGCTAACTGGGATTTATTTCGTCTTTCTACTTCAAGACAAATAACCCCAGAAGTTCTAAATTCTGAAGACCCGGCTTTAACTTTTTCCACCCTTTTGGTGCAATGTGCAAAAGACAGCATACCCAAATCTTCCTCTAAACCCAAAGGTCCAAAAACACCTTGGTTTAACGAAGAGTGCCAAGCTGTCAATCAGGAGCGTAAACGAGCTCAACGGCATATGTTCCAATACCCTACGTCAGCCAATAAGATCGCTCACCAAAAACTTCGAGCTCAAAGCCGTTTTATTTACAAAAAGATTAAAAAAGCCTCTTGGAGCAATTTTTGTTCTAAGCTTAATTTCAAAACTTCAAGCAAGAAGGTATGGCAGATTATACTAAGATTAAAGGTAAAAATCGTAAAGAGGTTGTCCAATGCCTCAAACAACATGGTCGAGTAATAACCGACAACAAAAACGTGGCGAATATCTTAGCTTCAACAATAAATCATAACTCTTCTTCGGAACATTATTCTGAAGAGTTTAAAAAAGTTAAAGATAAATCTGAAGCTACACCCGTTTCCTTTGATTCTGCCAATTTGGAAGATTACAATTTTCCTTTCTCGATATACGAGTTAAAGGATGCCATTCTAAAATCCAATGACTCGGCTACAGGGCAGGATGATATCCATTATCAATTTTTAGGTCATCTCCCTGAAAACGTATCTGGTCTACTGGAACTTTCCCTCCTGACTGGCGAAAGGCCATAATTATTCCCATTCCGAAACCCGGAAAGGATCATTCGGATCCAAATAATTATCGGCCGATTGCCTTAACCAGCTGTCTTTGTAAGACGATGGAGAGACTGGTGCATGAGCGGTTACTATGGCACTTGGAAAGGATCGACGCTTTGGACATAGTCCAGTGCGGTTTCCGAAAACATAAAAGTACAACGGATCATTTGATTCGTTTTGAATCGTTTGTTCGTAACGCTCTGGTAAGCGGAGAGCACGTTGTGTCCGTCTTGTTCGATTTGGAAAAGGCGTATGACACAACGTGGAAGCATGGTATTTTATCAGATCTTAAAACCTTAGGGTTTGATGGGAATCTTCCCATTTTTATTTCAAATTTTCTTGCCGAAAGGGAGTTTAAGGTCCGAGTAGGTTCTACTTTCTCCGATTCTTTTGAACAGGAGATGGGAGTTCCTCAAGGGAGTATTTTATCACCGTTACTTTTTAACATTAAAATCAATAACATCGTCAAACACGTCCAGTCTGGCATCGACAAATCTCTTTTTGTTGATGATTTTCAAATTTCTGCCAAGGGAAGAACACTAGCTGGGGTTGAACGGCAGCTTCAGCTGTGTATTTCCAAAATTCAAAAATGGGTTCAAGAGAACGGGTTCAAATTTTCCCTGGCTAAAACCGAATGTATTCATTTCCACAGAAAAAAACATCAAGTTCTTCAGCCTGCTCTTTTTATAAACAACCATAAGATTAAAGTTTCTAAACAAGTCAAATTTCTTGGTCTGATTTTTGACAGCAACCTTACTTTTTTACCCCACATCAAATATTTAAGAACCAAATGTCAAAAGGGTCTCAACGTTCTCAAAGTTATAAGTCACACGGATTGGGGGGCTGACAGAGCAACATTGCTACGTCTGTATCGGTCTCTTGTCCGTCCACAGCTAGACTACGGTTGTATTGTGTATGGTTCTGCAAAGAGAAATGTCCTCAAGGCCTTAGATCCCATCCACCATCAGGGTCTGAGAGTTTGTTTGGGTGCTTTTCGCACAACACCAGTGGATAGTTTGTATGCCGAGTCGCGAGAACCTCCTCTGGAGATCCGCAGACTTCGGCTTTCCATGAACTACTACCTAAAGCTAAAGGCAAACCCCGAAAACCCTGCTCATGAATGTGTTATTAATCCCATTCTGAAGGACAAATTTTTAGCCAAACCTACTGAAATACCAACTTTCGGCATACGTATGCTTTCTGAATGTGAAAGGGCTGTTATAGATATTGATTCTGTCTGTGACGATCCTTTGACAACAAACACTCCACCCTGGCAGTTGGAAAACCCAACCGTCAATTTTTCCCTAACTTCTTTCAAGAAGAATGAAACCTCGGACTCTGTCTTTGGGCAGCTGTTTCTTGAGCAGTGCTCAAAGTACACAGAGTATGAATTTATTTTTACTGACGGCTCTCTCAAAGATGATTCAGCTGCTGCGGCAGCAGTTTCTAACAAGAAATTACATCAACCACTA
>NW_027129568.1:0-1000 GCF_037325665.1 Littorina saxatilis | reverse complement strand
AAAAAAAAAAAAAAATAAATAAATCCCGACCTACCGACCCTTTTTTTGTGGCCTATGTTACCGTAACCACACCTATTTTTTTTTTAGGCCTTACAGGATCTTTTTCGTGCGCATTTGGTCTTGTGCTTGCGTGTACACACGGGGGTGTTCGGACACCGAGGAGAGTCTGCACACAAAGTTGACTCTGAGAAATAGATCTCTCGCCGAACGTGGGGACGAACTCACGCTGACAGCGGCCAACTGGATACAAATGCAGCGCGCTACCGACTGAGCTACATCCCCGCCCTGACTGAGCTACATCCCCGCCCTGACTGAGCTACATCCCGCCCTGACTGAGCTACATCCCCGCCCTGACTGAGCTACATCCCCGCTCTGACTGAGCTACATCCCCGACCTGACTGAGCTACATCCCCGCCCTGACTGAGCTACATCCCCGCCCTGACTGAGCTACATCCCCGCCTTGACTGAGCTACATCCCCCGCCCTGACTGAGCTACATCCCCGTCCTGACTGAGCTACATCCCCGCCCTGACTGAGCTACATCCCCACCCTGACTGAGCTACATCCCCGCCCTGACTGAACTACATCCCCGCCCTGACTGAGCTACATCCCCGCCCTGACTGAACTACATCCCCGCCCTGACTGAGCTACATCCCCGCCCTGACTGAGCTACATCCCCGCCCAGACTGAGCTACATCCCCGCCCTGACTGAACTACATCCCCACCCTGACTGAGCTACATCCCCGCCCTGACTGAGCTACATCCCCGCCCTGACTGAGCTACATCCCCGCCCTGACTGAGCTACATCCCCGCCCTGACTGAGCTACATCCCCGCCCTGACTGAGCTACATCCCCGCCCCTTCCTCCGTTGTAAGACCTTGCTTTTTCAGCTTTTTTGTTCACACCATCTGTAAATTAACCTTCACTTTAAGACTCCCTCCTTTTTAAGACCGGAGTTTTTCAGATTTTTGGAGGTCTTTAAAGCTTTAAAGGGAGGTTCC
>NW_027129567.1:0-19446 GCF_037325665.1 Littorina saxatilis | reverse complement strand
GAAAAAAAAAGAGAACGAAGGAAACAGTAAGGGGGGGGGGGGGGGGCAAAGGGGGCTGGACGATGAAGGGGCCGTGTGAAGTCGTTAAATATGACGTAGTCTTTGATTTATTACCCAAACAAATAAAGCTGCGACTTTGTCTATTTATCAAGGGTAATAGATCGAATTTATCATGTGTGTTCCGTGCGACCTGAATAAAAGTCAATAATTGTTGCTCTCTTTCCAAATGATACAGGAATGTTTATTATTATTATTATTGTTATTATTATTATTATTATTATGAACATTTATGCGCCTAATCTAAATATAGCCCTAGGCGCTTACATATTAATTTCTGCCGTTTGAAATGGAATTTTTTACAGACAGACAGACAAACAGACATTTTTTACACACAATATATAACGCATTCACATCGGCCAGTAAACCTCAAGCCTATTAGGCGAGCATTCACCTTTCACGGCCTTTATTCCAAGTCAAACGGGTATTTGGTGGACATTTTTATCTATGCCTGTACAATTTTGCCAGGAAAGACCCTTTTGTCAATCGTGGGATCTTTAACGTGCACACCAAATGTAGTGTACACGAAGGGACCTCGGTTTTTCGTCTCATCCGAAAGACTAGCACTTGAACCCACCACCTAGGTTAGGAAAGGGGGGAGAAAATTGCTAACGCCCTGACCCAGGGTCGAACTCGCAACCTCTCGCTTCCGAGCGCAAGTGCGTTACCACTCGGCCACCCAGTCCATTATTACATTATTACAGTTAAATGGATCTGAGGACGTGACTGTGACCACGTGACTGTGACCACGTGACTGTGACCACAATTAGAAATATCATTAGCTCTTCCTTTTCTGAGGCTTGCATTATGATGTCTCTTTCTCCCTGTCTTAGTCTGTCCGTCTGTCTGTCTGTCTGTCTGTCTGTCTGTCTGTCTGTCTCTCTCTCTCTCTCTCTCTCTCTCTCTCTCTCTCTCTCTCCCTCTCTCTCTCTCTCACTCTGTATACTGTGTGTGTGTGTGTGTGTGTGTGTGTGTGTGTGTGTGTGTGTGTGTGTGTGTGTGTGTGTGTGTGTGTGTGTGTGTGTGTCTAACTGTCTGTGTGTCTTTCTGTCTGTCCGTCTGTGTCTTCCTCTACCTCTCTCTCTATCTGTCTGTCTACCTGTTTGTCTGTCTCGTTGTGCGTCATCCATCTTCGAATTTTAATTAACTGTATCCAACTAGTGGAAGTAAGATAGACACTGACTAGGACAAGTTAATGATGAATAGGACTCAATATAGCTATTCTGATGGACACGTGGGGGAATTCGGGGGCTGTGATTGGATGGTCTCAAAATCATCATCAAAGCATAATGCTACGGAAGTCGGCCATTTTTGCCAATATCCAAATGCATATTGGCAATAACAAAGACGCATGGTTCCGCGGTTTACCCATCTGTACCACACGATGTTAACAATCGATAACAGCATACACTGACAACTTGAAATTCTTCTCGGGAATGTTTTTCAGCTTTACAAATGTCGATAGCATACCCTTTTCTGCTAACTTCCCGATGAAACAGGACTAAACCAATTATTTTCTGTCCCTAAACACCACAAAATGCCCAAAGTCGAAAGATGTAGTACACACAGGGGAGTAAAACGGAACAGCCGTTTTTGTGTGCCGACTGGCACAAACTTTCCCATTCGGCTTTTCTTACCTCTTAACTCCACACTAAATACCCCACTTCCCCTCTGAAGTATTGATGTACAACCTGTGACGTCTGCTTCTCGTTCTAGGGCTGATCAGTGTTTAACTGAGACAAGTGCAAAGAAGTAATAAGAAATTTAATAATTCTGTACTTTCAAAAACATGCACATGATCATTCTTGCAGACATCAATCCCTTTCTCTTAGAATCTTCAAATGAAAGTTTTGTAGATTATGATTTCGCTGGTGTGATTTCACACACACGTAACAACATTGTCTTTCTTCTTCTTGTTGCGTAGACGTTTGATATCGAAGCGCGGAACGTACTTCTTCTTCTCGTTGAAAATGTATTTCGGTTTACACAAACGAAGACGTGATGGTGTGTTAATGTTCACAAAATATAAAGTAGTCTACTCATCATGATAAACTCGATCTGGGTGACACTTGGGGACGTTGGTGGTTCCTTCCGTGGTTACCGCTGACGTTGCCCTTCCCACAGTGTTCACACGACATCATTTACACAAGCATTGTACACCCCTGTACACTTGCACCTTCTGCAACACACACGTGCAATATCTGTTATTATCAAGTATGATTTCAATCGATATCATTCAATTTGTTTCTCTAAAACAAACACAGAAACAAGAGTTCACAGACTGACACAAACACATGGAAAATGAACAATACCTGTGTTTTTCTGTGAATCAATAATGTTAAAATGTATTAGCGTGTTTTACCTGCGGTTAGTGGACCTTTGGAGATCGCAAAAATGTGGAAATCCGTCCACGGAAGGTGAAACATATGCTAGTGCAATCTATGTGGCTTCGTTGATTGCTGCCATCTTGGAGTCAATGAAACGGTCAGAGCATTGCATCCTAGCAACCTCAACTGAATATATGTACAGTTCATATTCACGAATTAATACCAATGCACGCTGTTTCCTTTTGTTCTCTTCTTTAAATTTCTTTCCATGAAGATAAACAAATTCTTGTCTTGTACGCTGGTTTGGACTAATGGCGCGAGCGTTGACGTCATATGTATACAGTGTCGTCATGACGTAGTCTCGGTCATTTAACCTCGTTTTGTGTACGCAACTAGTGAAGTCTCGATTAATATGAGAGAGGGAGTCGATACACGAATTCCATTCGTCACATAACCCCATGGATCAAGATAATTATCCTATCGCAAGTAGATAATTATTCATCGTACGACGCTCTGCTCATATAATCTGTACCGTGGTTGTCCTTGTCTCTATCTTTCTCCTCTATTGGGATCGCCCAATATCCTTTCGTCAAGTCTAGCTTTGAAAAGTATTTCGCTTTTCCTAAACTTTGAAACAGATGGTCGACATCGGTGATGGGTTCAGCGTCGAACACTACCACGTTGTTCAGAGCTCTCAGATCAGAACAGAAACGGTACTTTCCGTCCTTCTTCTTTATCAGGACGATGGGAGAGTTGTATGGAGAGTTTGCAGGTTCGATGACATGCAACTTCAGCATTTCTTCTATTTCTTTTTCGACAGTTTCTACCATGGCGTGAGGTATGGGTCTGGGTTTCACAAAGACAGGTTTCTTCTCTGTCATTTCAATGGAACATTTTTCCAGGTTCGTCGTCTTTGGAACATCTGTTAGGAACTCTTCAAATTCTTCACAGATCATCTTCGCCTCTTTGACCTTTGCCTCGTCCAATTTCTCGTCGAAATGGATGTTCTTCACATTTTCGGTTCTTTGAGTTTCTAGGAGGGGTAACATCTTCTGAGTGTCATACTTGAAAATGTCATCGTCCATCGTGTTGTCCTCTTCCATGACAACAGCCACGACCTCTTCTCCTCCGTCTTCTTCATCACTTTCTTCTTCGTTTGAAGCAGGAACACTCGCTTGGGCAGATGAACTGGGATTGGGAGTGGCGGAACTCAATTCCCGTTCTTGGTACTCCTTGATGAGGTTGATGTGGTAGATCCGTGTTCTTCTGCCAACTTGGATCTTGTAATCGAATTCATTCAACTTTTCCACAACCTTGTAGGGGCCTGACCATGTAAGTTCCAGCTTGTTGTTCTTCACAGGGCGTAGAAGTAGAACCCGTTTTCCGACTTCTATCGTCCTTGGTTTCGTTTTCTTGTTGAAGAAATGGGCTTGCTTGCTGGCCGCTTTCTTCAGGTTCTCACGTGCCACGTTGCACGTTTCTTCTATTCTGTTCCTGAGGTTGACTACATATTCCGCTGTAGTCTTCTGCTCCCCTGAGATTTCTTCTTCGGTCCATGTTTGGCGCAGCACTTGCATGGGTCCTTTGACAGATCTCCCATACAGCAGCTCAAACGGCGAAAATCCCATGCTTTCTTGTGGAGCTTCTCTGTATGCGAACAGGAGGGCGGGGATAAACGTGTCCCATTCCCTCGGTTGATCGATCGCTAACTTTTTCAGCATGCTCTTCAGTGTGGAGTTGAACCTTTCGACCAAACCATTCGCTTGAGGGTGAAACGGTGCAGTCATATGGTGTTTGATGCTGAGAAAGTCGTTCACTTCTTTCATCAGGTGGCTGGTGAACTGTGTGCCTTGGTCCGTTATCACTTCATCTGGGATTCCCAATCTAGTCCACATCTCCCAGAGAGCTTCAGCTACGGTGTCTGCTTGGATGTTTTTCAGGGCTACGGCTTCGGGGTATCGGGTAGCGTAGTCAACAGATACCAAGATGTATTGTTTCTTGCTCTCCGACATAGGTTTGACCGGGCCGATGATATCCACCGCAACTCTCTTGAAAACTGAACTGATGGGTGGCATCCTTCCCAGAGGGACTTTCTTCGTCTGACTTTTCGGTGCAGTTCTTTGGCATGTGTCACAGGACAAGCAATACCTACGAATGTCTCCTGCACACCCTGGCCACCAGAATTCTGCTCTAATTCTGTCAGATGTTTTTCTTTGACCTAAGTGTCCTGCCATGGGGTGATCGTGACCAAATGAAAGAACTTTGTTTCTGAGTTTCTTCGGAACGATTACTAGTGAACGGTCGTTTCCGTGGCGATCTTTCGTTGTTCTATACAGGATTTCTTTCTTGTATGAATACCGTATCCCATTGATCCCTTCTGGAGAGTTGGCAAATTGCCTGATGGTCTTCAACGTAGGGTCACTTGCCTGTTCTCTCTTCAGATCAGCTGGCGAATACAGTCTTTCTTCTTCCTTGACTCCCTGTTTGTGGCTGCAGCTTGGTTTCTGGGCGTCCTCTGTCGCTTGTGCTCTCGTGGTAACAGCAGCTGCTGTCCCAGGGTACCATGCTGGGTCTCGAACAGGATATGTGGGAGTCAATTTCTTCTCTTTACCTAGTCCATACCATTTACCTATGAGGACAGGGTAAATTGGGTCGTCCATCACCGTTACTTCTGTCTCGGAGTCAAAGTAGGGTGAATCGATGTGCACCACGGCGGTGTGGTACATCTTCTTGGAGTCTTTCTCTGCCAGAGTAGTCTCCTTCATTTTCGCTGAATATGCCTCCTTTGGCACAAACTTCTTGCTGACAATGATACCAGTACATCCAGTGTCTCTCAAAGCGTTGACAATTGTTCCATTCAGCTTCACTGGTACCACTTCGGCACATTTCTTTTCCTTGCAATTTCCGCAAAGTTTTTCTAAGAGGATCGGTGTCTCAAGTGTATCTTTCTTCGATGAAACTGCACCTGCTGTGTCTCTCTTGTTTGGACAGAAACGAGATACATGCCCTTGCAATTTACAAATGAAACAACATCCAGATGCTCGCAGTTTCTCTCTCTCGGCGTCACTCAACTTTGCCTTTAGAGTTTGATTTGCGGGTTTTGTTGATGGAGCAGCTATTCTTGTTTCTTCTTGGGGAGAACGACGTTTTTCAGGCTTGACGTACGTTGATGAAGTTTTGACGTTCGATCTAGATTGTTGATATGTGTTGGCTATCATCCCAATCTCTTTGGCGCTCTTAGGGTCTCTATCCCTAATGTGAACGGCGAGGTCAGGAGGAAGGGTGTCCAACACCTGCTCACGGACCAACAAATCTTTGAGATCTTTTACATCTTGGTCGCATTCTGCTAATTCCACCCATTTGTCTAGATACCGTTCTAGCTTCGTGATGTGCTCTTTATACGTGTCAGTGGCGCTTTTCTTGGTTTGGCGAAACTTCTTTCTATAATCTTCGCTAGTGAGTTGGAAGCCCTCATACAAAGCGTGTTTGAGAGTGTCGTAGTCATTAGCGTCTTCCTCGTTCAGCTTTGAGAAGATGACTCTCGCCTTACCCTTCAGAAAGTACACTACACGTGAAGCTTTTGCTGCATCACTCAGGTTACAGTCTCGAGCATAATGCTCGAACTGATGGAACCAGCTCTCGATGTCATCACGGTCGTCTAGAAAAGGAATCTTGGGCTTGAAACCATCATCTTCGCGAATACGTCCTGGCGAGTTGTTGTTTCTGTTGCCCTCTTGGTTGGCGTTCTGGATTTTCAACTGTTCCAGTTGGAATTGTCGTTCAGCGTCACGTTCTAGCCGTTCAGCATCACGTTCTTCGCGATCAAGAGTTTGTTGCTTCTGATTAAGAACAAATGCACGCAACTCGGCTCCTTCTAACCCCAACAACTGTCCTTCGGCCAATAGCTGTCTAGTCAACTCTAGCGGATCTACACTTGTGGACTGAGACATATTTACAGGTGACACGTCCGTGCACGCCTGTGGATCAACCTCTTCGTCGTTACGGTTGCTGTCAACTTGAAGAGAGAGATGAACACTCTCTTCTTCGTCAGCAGGAATTGGTAACGAGTCTATCACCTCTTCCCGATCGTTACCGACAGTAAGGGTTTTTCTTCCCTTCTTATCTGTGGTCACTATGGGGAGAGATTTGTCGGCCGGCTGTTTCCGTGCCAACTGGGCTGCGATGGTGGACTTTCTAAAATTATGAGCTGGGGAACTGTCGTCACTCATAAGTCACCTCGCGTATTATTCCAAAACGTACAAAATGTATGTTGCTCAAACACCGTCGAGCTACTAAATTTCGGATCAAATTACAAAAAGAAACAGTCGGGCGGCGCCTTCGTGCACAAAATGCAAGTCCTAGTTTAGCTCTACTTCTACTGTACTTTGAAATAATTCTTCAACGTATGTTACGTTACGTTTCCACACAACCACCCAAAGAGTTATGTTTCCACGTTCTATCGTGAGTCAGTTTACTTTTATCTACCAACGAGAACTTACACTGTAAACTTTATTTGACTCTTTCTGGCGAAAAGATCGATCTTTCACTCGATCGAACGTTGAATATACACGATGTATCAACTCAACTGTCAATTCGCATCATTTACTGTGTAGATTAATTTACAGCCACTTCTACATCAAGTAAATACGACTGATATCCACAAGTCGATTATATAGGGCTTCACAGGGAAATACAGGTATTAAATCCTTACCTCTTAGGTACCTGACTCCCACCAACCTCCCGCGTAATTTAGAACAAACTAAGGGGAATGATGGTTCCGATAGTACGTGCAAGAATACTATCACACTGATGAATTGGAACACCACAAATAAAATTGGGAGCTAACAAATCAAAAGTGGTCTCGCTAAATATTGATTTTTTAACGTGTCGTTTCAGCTGACAACACTTCCAGTTTTTATTTTACCGTGTGATAGGGCACACGTTGAGTTATAGATCTGTGATAAGTAATATAACTAAAGGTAAATAAATAAAATTATATGATGAGACGATGGCGATGAAGTACGAACATATATACAATACAAATCGACATGCAGGAAACCTACAGCAATTTTGAAACGAGAAAAATTTGGAACGGCTGGATTGAAAGTAAAACGTTGATTCAATATCCCGTGACTCGAGCCCCCATTGTGACGTCTGCTTCTCGTTCTAGGGCTGATCAGTGTTTAACTGAGACAAGTGCAAAGAAGTAATAAGAAATTTAATAATTCTGTACTTTCAAAAACATGCACATGATCATTCTTGCAGACATCAATCCCTTTCTCTTAGAATCTTCAAATGAAAGTTTTGTAGATTATGATTTCGCTGGTGTGATTTCACACACACGTAACAACATTGTCTTTCTTCTTCTTGTTGCGTAGACGTTTGATATCGAAGCGCGGAACGTACTTCTTCTTCTCGTTGAAAATGTATTTCGGTTTACACAAACGAAGACGTGATGGTGTGTTAATGTTCACAAAATATAAAGTAGTCTACTCATCATGATAAACTCGATCTGGGTGACACTTGGGGACGTTGGTGGTTCCTTCCGTGGTTACCGCTGACGTTGCCCTTCCCACAGTGTTCACACGACATCATTTACATAAGCATTGTACACCCCTGTACACTTGCACCTTCTGCAACACACACGTGCAATATCTGTTATTATCAAGTATGATTTCAATCGATATCATTCAATTTGTTTCTCTAAAACAAACACAGAAACAAGAGTTCACAGACTGACACAAACACATGGAAAATGAACAATACCTGTGTTTTTCTGTGAATCAATAATGTTAAAATGTATTAGCGTGTTTTACCTGCGGTTAGTGGACCTTTGGAGATCGCAAAAATGTGGAAATCCGTCCACGGAAGGTGAAACATATGCTAGTGCAATCTATGTGGCTTCGTTGATTGCTGCCATCTTGGAGTCAATGAAACGGTCAGAGCATTGCATCCTAGCAACCTCAACTGAATATATGTACAGTTCATATTCACGAATTAATACCAATGCACGCTGTTTCCTTTTGTTCTCTTCTTTAAATTTCTTTCCATGAAGATAAACAAATTCTTGTCTTGTACGCTGGTTTGGACTAATGGCGCGAGCGTTGACGTCATATGTATACAGTGTCGTCATGACGTAGTCTCGGTCATTTAACCTCGTTTTGTGTACGCAACTAGTGAAGTCTCGATTAATATGAGAGAGGGAGTCGATACACGAATTCCATTCGTCACACAACCCATGGCACTAACATTCATGTAGTCGTTTATAACTGAGGTTGAAAAATTCGCTTCATGACGAGACAAGTATGAATGCCATTAAAAACTTCGCTGCCGTCTGCTCGCGTTCTACGGATTAGCTGTTCTCTTCTCCTCCCCTTGTTTCATCCTAGTTCTTCAGTTGTTTCTAGTTTTCCGTTGATGTTGTGTTTTGGTCTTCTTCACTAGTAGTCTTGTTCGAAATTTAAAAAACTCAAACTTTTTGTTGTTGTATACGAATGAACTAATAAAAAGCTGTTTAACAGCTGTGTTGTCAAATCGAGGTTTTTTTCCAAAGTCAGTGTGGCGCCTGCGCAAAACTAATGCGCATAAGAAACGGCGTCTGTATCAAAACCTGAGATCAACACATCGACGCAAAAACTGTCATTTTGTAAGTTTGGAACAACAAATCAAGGTCAGAACAGCTATATAATCGCTATTGTATTTTCAGCGTAGCAATAGGGTCCGATATTTAAACTCGAACAGGTAGGGGAAGGGCTCCTAATATGGACCGGCTCCTAATATGGACCACCTCAGCAAAGGAGGGGGATTGGTGGAGCAGCGGAGGGAGAATCAGGGGGTGGGGACGGGGGCAGCCGGAGAGGATGGATGGGAGGAAAGGGGTAGAAGATGAGTGCGTCATTGGGGCATTGGGGTGGCAGGGAGGCAGTCTATAATCCTCACAGTAATTACAGGCAATTTGTGATAAGGTCTGAAGATCACAAGGGGGAGACTGGGGGGAGACTGGGGGGAGACTGGGGGGAGACTGGGGGGATTTAAAGGCTCCCTCCTTCCCGTGAGAACGATCAGATAAACCCCCACTGATCTGTCCTGGCTTTCTTACTCGGGATCAAACATCCTTCACACTGGACACTAGCAACCCCTACAGCCTGCCTGCTTTCTGTGGAGAGTGGTTCTTCGGTCTTCTTCTTCGGTCTTCTTCTTTTTCTTCGGTCTTCTTCTTCGGTCTTCTTCTTCGCCGTCTTCTTCTTCGGTCTTCTTCTTCTTCTTCTTCTTCTTCTTCTTCGGTCTTTTTCTTCGGTCTTCTTCTTCTTCTTCGGTCTTCTTCTTCTTCTTCGGTCTTCTTCTTCGGTCTTCTTCTTCGGTCTTCTTCTTCGGTCTTCTTCTTCGGTCTTCTTCTTCGGTCTTCTTCTTCGGTCTTCTTCTTCGGTCTTCTTCTTCGGTCTTCTTCTTCGGTCTACTTCTTCGGTCTTCTTCTTCGGTCTACTTCTTCTTCTTCTTCGGTCTTCTTCGGTCTTCTTCTTTGGTCTTCTTCTTCGGTCTTCTTCTTCTTCTTCGGTCTTCTTCTTCTTCTTCGGTCTTCTTCTTCTTCGGGCTTCTTCTTCTTCTTCTTCTTCTTCTTCTTCTTCTTCTTCTTCTTCTTCTTCAGCGTTCCAGAAATTCAGGTGACGTGTGAGCTCGTTTGCCAATTTGAGTTCCCCACACTATACTCTGAGAGCATAGTCAGCTTCACTCCGCTTTCGTTGGATAGGCGTGTTTTCATAACCCACCGAACTCTGACATGGATTACAGGATCTTTTCCGTGCGCACTTGGTCTTGTGCTTGCGTGTACACACGAAGGGGGTTAAGTCACTAGCAGGTCTGCACATAAGTTGACCTGGGAGATCGGAAAAATCTCCACTCTTAACCCACCAGGCGGCAGCGACCGGGATTCGAACTCGCGACCTCCCGAATAAGAGGCCCACGTCTTACCAGTGCGCCACTGCGCCCGTCACTTGGGTTGTTCAAGTGT
Organism: Littorina saxatilis; assembly: GCF_037325665.1. Lineage (NCBI taxonomy): Eukaryota > Metazoa > Mollusca > Gastropoda > Littorinimorpha > Littorinidae > Littorina > Littorina saxatilis. The sequence goes on along the minus strand of NW_027129567.1, from coordinate 9,054 downwards.
TGACACATTGTTCACTTGATATTGCTGATCCAAGCTTTTACATGAGAAACGAGCATGGAACCTTGCAGTTGGGATGTGTGTGTGGGGGGTGGGCGGTGGGGGGTGGGGGTGGGTGCAGGCTGGAAGACAAAATTAATTCAGCAAAACAAACTCACCGCGAGGTGGTAGAATTTAATATGATGGTGTCCAAAGGGAAAGAAGTAAATATGTGGGAGGGGGGAGGGGGGTTAAACCAGGACAGATGTGTGGTGGTGTGTACGCTTGATTTGACGAGAAGGAAGACCCCGTTAAAGCAGTGTTCACACGGACCATTTGCCCTGTGTCGCCCATCACAGACCCCAACGATCTATATTCTGGGATGCTGTTCCTATTTTCCTAGCGTATTTTGGGAATGTCGATTTTCGCAGCTTGGTCGATATAGTCTTCAGACTGGTGTGCAGGATTTGAATGACGGTGGGGTAAGTCGAATAATGATACGTTTGAGACAGAAAATCGTTGCAAACTCTACGAAAAGTGAGTCAAATAAATAGATTGGTTCTTACGACTGATTTGACATGTGACTGACTGCCACTTTGCTCTTTATGTCTCTGCACACACACACACACACACACACACACACACACACACACACACACACACACACACACACACACACACACACACACACATATATATATATATATACACACACACACACACAAACACGCACACACAAACACACACAGTGACACACACACACACACACACACACACACCGACACACACACACACACACACACACACACACACACACACACACACACACACACACACACACACACAAACGGCAGTATGAAGCACGCACAACAAAACTGACATCAGATGAAAGTACACAGACTAGTTTCTCAACAGTTGTACATGTATCCAAATTCTATTGACTATAGGTCCACGTATGATCGTGGAGTTCAAAGCAATCATCCCAACTGAAAACTCATGACAGCTCAGAAAAGCATAATGAAAGATTTATAAGTTTACAAAGCAGCTTTATTAGTATACATTCCGGGTTCTGAGCACTTGGTTCTGGATTGTTTAACTGGGCTTTTCAGAAAAATCACCGCAATTAGTAACAAGAAGAGCAAACGCTCGATCGAGTCACTTTCGCAGTTCTGAATATTATATGAGGCATCAGATGGACAGGAAGAAATTGCTATTCACAACACAATGAGTCACGTTCACATAAAATTTGAGCCCAACGTTAAGTTGTGTGTTGCCGAACAGAAAAGGCTAGTTATCTCCCTTGTTTTTCTGATAACGTTCGTAAAAGGCTACAGATGTAAATACTTTGATGTAAAGAATAATCCTAGAAAGTTTCAATCACATCCGATGAACTTTGTCAAAGATATAAAATGTCTAATTTTTCCTTTGACGCTGACCTGTGACCTTGAAAAAGGTCAAAGGTCAACGAAACCATCGTTAAAGTGTAGAGGTCATTGGAGGTCACGACTAAACAAAATATGAGCCCGATCGCTTTGATAGTTTCCGAGAAAAGTCCAACGTTAAGGTGGTGTCTACGGACGGCCGGCCGGACAGACTAACACTGACCGATTACATAGAGTCACATTTTCTCAAGTGACTCAAAAACTAAAAGCGTTCAGCAGACTCATCAACCCGAACAAAAACTAAAATGCGCCATTGCTATCAGCACCTAACGAGCGTGTCGCCATTGGTACTGTTCAATGTCACGCCGCACGCGAGACTTCACGGTAATACCAAGACAACGACAGTCTCGGTAGACCCAGACTGTCCCCACGTGACCCAGACCTTTTGCTACAAGCCGCCATTACTCTTTACAGCCCTGTTCCGGACTTGATCGAAAATCGATTTCCCCCCGTCTGTCTCGCTCGCACTACCGGTCCGGACCTAAAAAAAGATCCCCTGTGCAAAAACAGACGAATTCGGGAAATAACATGTCGGGTTTGTATGGGTTTGTTGTGTGACACGCTTCCCCACGTGACATTAAGGGCCACTCACTAGCAAGCGGCTATATGTGTGAATGTTGAGACCACAGGAGCTTGTATCAAATCGCCGGTCGATCATTATTTACAGTCTACTACTACTATATACTACTACTATATACTAGTATATAGTAGTAGTATATAGTAGTAGTAGACTGTAAATAATGATCGACCGGCGATTTGATACAAGCTCCTGTGGTTGAGACTTTCTAATAATACCCCTGTCACACGAGGGCAGTCCGAACGTCGTCAATAACTGAACGGCTTGGCTGCTGCGTTGAGACTTTTTTTTATAATACCCCTGTACACTAGGGCAGTCCGAACATCGTCTATGACTGAACGGCCCCATGATCTCCAGCTTGGCTGCTGTGCTATGTTGAGACTTTCTAATAATACCCCTGTCACACGAGGGCAGTCAGAACATCGTCTATGACTGAACGGCTTGGCTGCTGCGTTATGTTGAGACTTTCTAATAATACCCCTGTCACACAAGGGCAGTTCGAACATCGTCTATGACTGAACGGCTTGGCTGCTGCGTTGAGACTTTCTAATAATACCCCTGTCACACTAGGGCAGTCAGAACATCGTCTATGACTGAACGGCTTGGCTGCTGCGTTATGCTGAGACTTTCGAATAATACCCCTGTCACACTGGGGCAGTCCGAACATCGTCTATGACTGAACGGCTTGGCTGCTGCGTTATGTTGAGACTTTCTAATAATACCCCTGTCACACTGGGGCAGTCCGAACATCCTCTATGACTGAACGGCTTGGCTGCTGCGTTATGTTGAGACTTTCTAATAATACCCCTGTCACACTAGGGCAGTCCGAACATCGTCTATAACTGAACGGCTTGGCTGCTGCGTTGAGACTTTTTTATAATACCCCTGTCACACTAGGGCAATCCGAACATCGTCTTTGACTGAACGGCTTGGCTGCTGCGTTATGTTGAGACTTTCTAATAATACCCCTGTCACACGAGGGCAGTCCGAACATCGTCTATGACTGAACGGCTTGGCTGCTGCGTTGAGACTTTCTAATAATACCCCTGTCACACTAGGGCAGTCCGAACATCGTCTATGACTGAACGGCTTGGCTGCTGCGTTATGTTGAGACTTTCTAATAATACCCCTGTCACACTAGGGCAGTCAGAACATCGTCTATGACTGAACGGCTTGGCTGCTGCGTTATGCTGAGACTTTCTAATAATACCCCTGTCACACAAGGGCAGTTCGAACATCGTCTATGACTGAACGGCTTGGCTGCTGTGCTGCGTTGAGACTTTCTAATAATACCCCTGTCACACTAGGGCAGTCCGAACATCGTCTATGACTGAACGGCTTGGCTGCTGTGCTGCGTTGAGACTTTCTAATAATACCCCTGTCACACTAGGGCAGTCAGAACATCGTCATGACTGAACGGCTTGGCTGCTGCGTTATGTTGAGACTTTCTAATAATACCCCTGTCACACGAGGGCAGTCCGAACATCGTCTATGACTGAACGGCTTGGCTGCTGTGCTATGTTGAGACTTTCTAATAATACCCCTGTCACACTAGGGCAGTCCGAACATCGTCTATGACTGAACGGCTTGGCTGCTGCGTTGAGACTTTTTTTATAATACCCCTGTCACACTGGGGCAGTCCGAACATCGTCTATGACTGAACGGCTTGGCTGCTGCGTTATGTTGAGACTTTCTAATAATACCCCTGTCACACTGGGGCAGTCCGAACATCGTCTATGACTGAACGGCTTGGCTGCTGCGTTATGTTGAGACTTTCTAATAATACCCCTGTCACACTAGGGCAGTCAGAACATCGTCATGACTGAACGGCTTGGCTGCTGCGTTATGTTGAGACTTTCTAATAATACCCCTGTCACACTAGGGCAGTCAGAACATCGTCTATGACTGAACGGCTTGGCTGCTGCGTTATGCTGAGACTTTCGAATAATACCCCTGTCACACTGGGGCAGTCCGAACATCGTCTATGACTGAACGGCTTGGCTGCTGCGTTGAGACTTTTTTTATAATACCCCTGTCACACTGGGGCAGTCCGAACATCCTCTATGACTGAACGGCTTGGCTGCTGCGTTATGTTGAGACTTTCTAATAACTTGTGATTGGAAAAACTGTTCAGGATTCAAAACACAAAAACATATACACTGATGACGTTCCAAATTCCAGAATAAACCTCACAAAAAAGGGGTAATTTATTGGAATGCTCTGGTGGTTTTTTTGGTTTTTTTGCAAAACAAGACATTGAAAAGTACATCAACCCAATGGTCGTACTAGTGAACAGACACACACAAGTCCGTCGCGATATAACCTTCGTGGTTGAAAACGACGTTAAACACCAAATAAAGAAAAGAAAGAAACACACACAAGTAACTATGAGACAAATAAAACAAACGAGAGACACTTTTCTAAATGTGTTTTGTCCTTTCCCCTTTCCTTCGTGTTATTTGTCTCAGAATTATTTGTTTATCTGTGTGTGTGTGTGTGTGTGTGTGTGTGTGTGTGTGTGTGTGTGTGTGTGTGTGTGTGTGTGTGTGTGTGTGTGTGTGTGTGTGTGTGTGTGTGTGTGTGTGTGTGTGTGCGTGTCGATTTTCGAGGATTGGATCTATCAATTTTTGAATCCATCGAGCAGACCCCAATTGAAGCACTTTATTATTTCCAAGAAAAACTATTTCATAAAACACAGCCCTGGGGTCATTTTACCGGGGGGTGTCAATTCAGTGTGCGACACCGGTGCCTGAGCCAGATGGAGGGCAGAAAATAGATTGACACAGGAATGACATCAGGAAAATGGTGTGTGTGTGTGTGTGTGCGAGCGTGCGTGCGTTCGTGTTCGTGTGCGTGTGCGTGTGTGGGTATGTGTGTGTGTGTGTGTGTGTGTGTGTGTGTGTGTGTATGTGTGTGTGTGTGTGTGTGTGTGTGACACCATTTTGTACTCCTGCGCTGCGGCGCCAAAGTTGTCTGATGTTACCGATGATTGCACAAGGACCAAGAAGGTTTTGGCGAAGATATATTGATGGATTGGTGGGATTTATCCTGGCGTAAAAAAATGGACGTGGAATGATACGGAAAGGGAAAAGGGGAGAGAGAAACAGAAAGAGAGTGAGTCTCGGAAAGGTATTTTGTTCGGTTTATTTAGGATAGGAAATTTCTCGTTGTGACATTGAGTCACAGCAAGTTCATTCAAGTTTTTATGGTTTCAGTCAAGATTTTATTTCAGCTCATCACAGGGTGCCCTCTTAATTGATTAATATGAATATGTATTTCTCCCTCTCTCTCTCTCTCTCTCTCTCTCTCTCTCTCTCTCTCTCTCTCTCTCTCTCTCTCTCTATCTATCTATCTATCTCTCTCCCACTCTCTCTCCTTCTTCTGCCTCTTCACGTTCTTAGTATTATGATTCATGTCCCCAGTGCCCTCGTTGACCTCACAGGAGTCAATACTGACCAGAGCTGCTGGCAGTGACAAGCCACGTGACCACTCAGCCACACAACCCTTCATTACGTCGCCATTATGGTCCAAATCTCGTCTCGGTCACCCGGGCGCTAACGATGACGAGATTGAAGTGCGGGCTGACTGAGACTACTCGATCTCTTAGATTAGGGTTCTCTGTTCCGCTCTCGCGAGGTCAACACGTGACTTTGCAAACGTGGGTTAAAGAGGTTGATGACAATACTATTTCCGTTCAGAAAAGAAACGAAAGCACGTGCGCTCGCGCGCGTGTGTGTGTGTTCGATATTTACCGGCTTCAATTCTGGAAATAGCAGAGATAAAAATGTCAGCCTATGCAACCAACCCTCACAATGTTTCGCCTTGAAAAAATTGTCATTTAACTTTTACTTTGGTGTGCTTTGTCCAACTGGAACTCATAATTAACTGATTGACCGGTTTTGATGAAGCTGCCCTAATTACTTCGGCCCCTGGGTTCTTAATGACATCGGACACCGATTGATCCAAAAATAGATTTCGATCATATTTTGCCTGCGATATCATACAAATAAGGAAGGTTGGGTATTAGAATGGGATATCTGACTGATCAACCTGTGAGTGTAGTTGATCGGTCGGATACCCCACCTCATTCATTACCCAACCCTCGTGTATATGACTCTTGGCATGTCATCGTATTCAAAATTCTGTATCATAAAGTCGTTCCGGTAGATTGTTTCTAATTTTTGCACACTGTCTTTTTTCAACACACTTAGCAAAGCGACTTCTGGTTCAATCCCTGTCGTATGTTTTTTAAATTAAATGGCTGTAGCGTGATAACTTTCCTATGTTTGTGAGTGCCAGTCTAAAATTCCACGTCCTTCTCAAAAGCTGTTTCTCTTTGTGACTTCACACTCTCTTTCCGTATTCAAAATGAAGGGAGCATAAAGAGAGAGGGATGCTCACTTTTGACAGCGACATGTCCCTGTTTCCTCCTTGTCAAAATGGCCGCACATTTCTGATTGCGGCAGCCGACGTTATTCCCTTTTCCAAATTGTCCCCTCATTAGTTTCACCTCGGGGTTACTGTCTGCTCGTTGAAATGCTCCTCGGCTACGGCAAAGGGTGAGGCTGCTATTCCAATTTGAATTACCAATTCTGACAATCGCGCGGCAGAAATTCGAGTAGAAATTGGCGGGATGGCGTTGATTAATTCAGTGACAATGCGGCTTGCAAATTTCTGGTCGCGATTACCATCGGTTTTGAGCCGAAACTTGAAGGACAGAGAACGGTTCCTGGAGAGAAGTTTTAAAGCGGTTTTGGGTTTGGGTTAAAATCAATGTGTGATGAGAAGAAAGACAAGAATAAATAAATACAGCAAACGATAGACTCTCAGCAGCTAGCACCGCCATTTTCCCTTCATGTCATATGCATACTCATCAACAGTCTAAAACCACCACCACCCCCCACACTCTTGTAGCAGTGCAGACATTTTCACACGTTCCTCAAATCAATATTCTCACTAGGCAATAACAATTGCTATTTGCTAATAGTATGGAATTGTATGAATAAGTGTCGATACAGCAAACAGAACCAATCAGTTTAGTTTTACGACCATGGGGTTTTTATGACAACCCGTGTTTAAAGGAGTAGGTTTAAACAAAACATGTTGCCTTGTCTTTTCCCGCACGCATCCAAACAGCGGAATAGATACACGATACATTTAAACAGTCCAATAGAGGATTTTCTGAAATAACTCCGTCAGGTTTGCATGCGGCCGGATTGTGAAAGAGTGCTTTTCCTCTGACAAATAACTGCTCCTGTCCACGTGTTTCCGACACACCCCTCGCTAGTGATTGGCCCCTCCAATGTTTGTCCGAGTAAAAATCAAGGTCATTCACTCTTTCACAACCCAAACAAACACAAGTTATTGTCGGAATTCGTCTATTCTAAGTCCACCGTCAAAAACCTTGGTATAATTTTCTATTTCTTCAGGCCACGAGAGTTTACCACCATTCTGTCTTCTTCTTCTTCTTCTTCTTCTTCTTCTTCTTCTTCTTCTTCTTCTTCTTCTTCTTCTGCGTTCGTGGGCTGAAACTCCCACGTACACTCGTGTTTTTGCACGAGTGGAATTTTACGTGTATGACCGTTTTTACCCCGCCATTTAGGCAGCCATACGTCGCTTTCGGGGGAAGCATGCTGTGTATTTTTGTGTTTCTATACCCCACCGAACTCTGACATGGACTACAGGATCTTTTCCGTGCGCACTTGGTCTTGTGCGTACACATGAAGGGGGATAAGCCACTAGCAGGTCTGCACATAAGTTGACCTGGGAGATCGGAAAAATCTCCACACTTAACCCACCAGGCGGCCGCGGCCGGGATTCGAACCCTCGACCTCCCGATTAAGAGGCCGATGTCTTACCACCCCGCCACAGCGCCCGTCCCACCATTCTGTCAACATGATGTACCACGTTTACTTTATTTTGAATGAAGTTTTGTTTAAACTCAAATGGCTACCCTGGAGACATTCAAACCAGTCACTTTCAGCTTTTGCAAGGACACTTTTGGGCTAGTTAGGATTTTTTTTTCAAGATATTACCCGTGATTTTTGCTTGAATGTGAATATGGCAGAAAACCACGACAAAAGTCGTTTCAGTACACAACACTGCTCACGTGGGTGTAGGTCAAAGCGATGCTGATCTGGTTAGCGAAAACTCCTTTGGGGGCCACGTTGCCCGTATGTTCATTTGCATAATGCTGTTTCCGCTAAAAAGGGGAGGGAAGTCACAGGGGAGTTGTAATAGTTCACAGAGTTCTGCACCAGGAGTGATATTATGAAATTATCATGACAGAGTTATGACAGCTTTGGGAGATACATATAGAGGAATGACGAGGGAGGGGGCTTGGGGTGGGGGGGGGATGAGGGGCCAGGAATACTACGGGAGCGGGGCTTTCAAAAAACTGTCCAGCTCATGTACAACATAGCAGTTAGATTTTGAGTCAAAATGCTACACCCATTTTTGGGCGACAAACTTGTCTCTGGCGCTTATCCGACTCATGGCAAGTGATTGCGTGTGCGTCATGCCATTTGCGTTCTGCAACAGACAGATACAAAACCCAGCCCTGCAGTTTCAATTGAACGGTTTGGCGAGTCGATTGTTTGAGAACAAGGGTTGGTATCTTTGTTGGTATGGTGGGGGAGGGCGGAGGGGGGCGGGTTGTTTGTGTGTTGAAAGGAGGAAGGTGGTGGTTAGAGGATGAAGTGGCTACACAAAAGGAATGTCAAGTGAATTAGCTTTGCCAGGCTTGTATGCTAAAAAAAAAAAAAAAAAAAAAAAGAGGTGTTGTGTTGCGTTAAAATGTCAGGCTCATCTGATAGCTCAGACACGGGATAGAAGGTGAGACATGACAGGAGCAGGTCACTGACACGGGGAGGCAATGGGTGTTGGTGACAACTGCTTGTATTGTTCTTCTGTCGACTCTGGCACTCTGCCGGGCGATGTGTGACAGGAAGGAGGTGAACGGCTTCATTCCATCCCCATTCCATTTCACTTTAATTTAGATAACCGTTTCGTTTTCTGTTCCAATTATTTTCTTGTGGGGCGGGGGGGGGGGGGGGGGGG
>NW_027129566.1:0-4500 GCF_037325665.1 Littorina saxatilis | reverse complement strand
GCTTGCATGTGTGTGTGTATGTATGTGTGTGTGTGTGTGTGTGTGTGTGTGTGTGTGTGTGTGTGTGTGTGTGTGTGTGTGTGTGTGTGCGTGCGTGCGTTAGTGTCTATGTGTTCACGCGTACGAACAATTCAGTCAATCATTCAATCAGTCAATCATTCAGTCAGTCTATGATTTCTTTGCTGCTAGATATTAGTTTGTCACACATTATTGATCAGTGCAGAACATGCTCTTCACTGAAGGTAAGGACAAATTCGTTCTGCTGGAAACAAGGTGTTGATTATAATTATCGTCCGTCTGCAATATTAATTGCGATCGTGACTGTGAGATTACTGTACATTGGTAGAACGGTGCTCATAACAAATTTTGCTTGTTGCTGCCCTTATGCATTTTGTGCAAAAACATGGTATTAGGCCAAATAAATAGATACACTCTTCAAAAAAAGTTAAGGATCGGTTAAAAAAAATTTGCCAAAAAATTAAACATCGACATAATAATTAAAAGATTAATGTGTTTGAATTAAAAAATAAACAATGAGTCTTGACCTAGAATTTTGTTTGGCAGGCAGAGTTATTTCCCTTTGTGGGACTTTTCAAAAGCTTCTCCCTTTTTAAAGAAAAAGAGTGTTTTTATAGCCCCATGAAATTTGCGGAACGCATGCCAGGGCAAAAGGTTGTGATGCACGTGCTACAACAGGGTCCTGGCTATGAACATCGCTCACCAACTTGTGTTTAAAGGTTGACACGCTGACACAATTATGCACAGTAGCAACATGCCCCCACGAAGAAAATTGAGCGATTTGGATAGAGGAAGGGCAATAGAATGGCTACAAGACGGTGTTGCTGCCAGGCAAGTGGCCCAGAGGCTTGCAGTGGCTCCCTCTGTCATCATCAGACTAAAACATAGATTCCACGCAACTGGAAGAGTGCAGGAGCGACAACGTTCTGGTCGGCCCAGAGTCACCACACAAAGAGAGGATCGCTTCATTCAGAGGCAGGCCATGCAACAAAGAATGGCTACGGCAAACAACATTAGGCAACACCTACAAGCTACCACTGGTGTCAGTGGTCAGACGATCCGAAACCGCTTACACAACTTTGGCTTGCGTGCAGGGCGTCCAGTCCTAGGAACAACCCTGACTGCTAATCAACGAGCAGCTCGCCGAGCCTGGAACACTCAACATGTGAGGTGGCAACGTCAGCAGTGGGCTCAGGTGTTGTTTACAGATGAGTCCTGCTTTTGCTTGGAACCTGCTTATGGTCGTATCCGAGTGTGGAGGCGTCGCGGAGAGCAGAAGGCGCTGTTCTGGAACGACAGCGTTCTGGCGGAGGCTCTGTCATGGTCTGGAAAGGGATCAGCACACGTCTAAGGACACCTCTGTACCATGTAGTGGGCAACTTGACCGGTGTCCGCTACCAGAATGAGATCCTGCAACCCCTGGTCGTTCCAGCCCTCCAAGCGATCGGCCCTCGTGCGATTCTTCAGGATGACAACGCACCTCCCCATCGCTCTGCAGCTGTAAACACCTTCATCCAGCAGGCCAGGGTTAACAGGATGCTGTGGCCAGCCAACAGCCCAGACCTGAACGCCATAGAGCACATGTGGGACAAGCTTTGGCGTCGGGGACAGCGACATCACCCTTCTCCTGCCAATCTGGGTCAACTACTACAATGGCTCCTGCAGGAGTGGAATGGAGTTCCCAGAGCATTCATATGCAACCTGATCTACTCCATGCGCCAACGATGTGTTGAATGCCTGGCACACAACGGAGGGCACACGCGTTATTGACACTGATTCACATTGTTGTGAATTCCATTTTCGAGGGTTGTCACGTTTGACACACTCTAGCTAAATTGTCGCTGCCGCGTTCGATCTTTGCTTTGTTTGTCATTACTCCTTGGTTGTTCAATTATATAATAAAAAAAATTAAAAAAGAATTCGGTCTTGTCTGTTTTGTGTGGCGTGCTTGTAAACAAGTGATCCTTAACTTTTTTTTGAAGAGTGTATGTTGGTTAAGGGTAACCCGACCGAACCAATTTTTTTTCTCCGCGGACCCTAACACTTTTTTTTCATTTCTCAAAATAAAAAACATATGTTGGCATATTTTGCGAACAATACCGAGACTAAGGGAAGTAACCTCCTTTAATATCGACTAAATTCAAGAGAAAAAAAAAGCCGACCTACCGACCCTATAATATGCATATGTTTGGTCACGTTACCCTAAACCAACATATACTTTTATTTGGCCTTATTAAACTATTATGAATCAACACTTTGAAAGACAGAAAGGCAGTCCTTCCCTTCCCGTCAAAGCACTTCTGCTCACTAGCAAGATCTGGATGTGGCACTTTTCAGCAGTACGTGTACGGGAACGTATACGGGTAACGTCATCAAATCTAGTTTTTACGTCACGTGTTTGTCAAATTCTGCAGTCTGTAATGTCTCAGATCTGCCCAGACTGTCACGTGGGATCTATCAAACCATCCCTCCACTTGGACACCTACCTTCTTCTTCTTTTTTCTGCGTTCGTGGGCTGAAACTCCCACGTACACTCGTGTTTTTGCACGGAAGTTTACGTGTATGACCGTTTTTACCCCGCCATTTAGGCAGTCATACGCCGCTTTCGGAGGAAGCATGCTGGGTATTTTCGGGTTTCTATAGCCCACCGAACTCTGACATGGATTACAGGATCTTTTCCGTGCGCACTTGGTCTTGTGCTTGCGTGTACACACGAAGGGGGATAAGCCACTAAGCAGGTCTGCACATAAGTTGACCTGGGAGATCGGAAAAATCTCCACCCTTAACCCACCAGGCGGCCGCGGCCGGGATTCGAACCCTCGACCTTCCGATTAAGAGGCCGACGTCTTACCACCCCGCCACAGCGCCCGTCAGGACACCTGCCAAATTCAACATCCCGATTGCTTCCTGTGCAGTATTGAATTTGTTCAGAAATTATTTTCATATAAAGCCACTAGCTTCCGTGAAGGAAATTAATTTCTTAAAAAATTATCCCACTCTGGATAGAGAGAAACCAGTATCTTTGGTTTTTATATTTAGTCAAGTTTTGACTAAATATTTTAACATCGAGGGGGAATCGAAACGAGGGTCGTGGTGTATGTGCGTATGTGTGTGCGTGCGTGTGTGTGTGTGTGTGTGTAGAGCGATTCAGACTAAACTATTGGACCGATCTTTATGAAATTTGACATGAGAGTTCCTGGGTATGAAATCCCCGAACGTTTTTTTCATTTTTTTGATAAATGTCTTTGATGACGTCATATCCGGCTTTTCGTGAAAGTTGAGGCGGCACTGTCACGCCCTCATTTTTGAACCAAATTGGTTGAAATTTTGGTCAAGTACTCTTCGACAAAGCCCGGGGTTCGGTATTGCATTTCAGCTTGGTGGCTTAAAAATTAATTAATGACTTTGGTCATTAAAAATCTGAAAATTGTAAAAAAAAATAAAAATTTATAAAACGATCCAAATTTACGTTTATCTTATTCTCCATCATTTTCTGATTCCAAAAACATATAAATATGTTATATTCGGATTAAAAACAAGCTCTGAAAATTAAATATATAAAAATTATTATCAAATGTTTTTTTTCGAAATCAATTTAAAAACACTTTCATCTTATTCCTTGTCGGTTCCTGATTCCAAAAATATATAGATATGATATGTTTGGATTAAAAACACGCTCAGAAAGTTAAAAAAAAGAGAGGTACAGAAAAGCGTGCTATCCTTCTCAGCGCAACGAATACCCCGCTCTTCTTGTCAATTCCACGTGTTCTGTGAGTTCGACAGCTACTTGACTAAATATTGTATTTTCGCCTTACGCGACTTGTTAGTATGTGCCCTGGCGAAAGGATGGCCGTCTCTCATATTATATTGAAGCCTGGCTATAGATATGCCATGGTAAACCAAACAATTTCATTTTCTGGGGGCCCGGTAGCTCAGTTGGTAGAGCACTGGACTTGTCAGTGATCGGAAGGTCGCAGGTTCGAATTCGGGCCGAGTCAACTTTATGTGAAGACCCAGAGACGGAAGCCATATCCCACCCCCGTGTCACCACAATGGCACGTAAAAGACATCGGTCATTCTGCCATAAGTGCAGATGGCTGATACCACCTAAACACGCACACACTTGTGTATCTCATCAAAACCCGTGAGAGCGTAAAAACTCGAATTATCATATAACCCAGATCATGCCCTTAAGAGGCGAAACATTCAGCCTGTAGGACATGAAGCATTTTCTCTTTCCTTTGCAGTTTACACGGGGAGGAGTGTGCCTTTACTTGAGCCCTGTCCAGACTTGGCCGCCGTTTTACGCTCTATGCGCCGCAGGCCGTTTTGTGCGTCGCGCGGGATTTGCCGAGTGGCCACACATCGACGATTTTTTTCACAACGCGGTATCAGTGAGCGGGTCACCGTTCAGTTGCATTCGACTGCCGCGCCGCGAGCAGCTGACGTCATCGCTCTGGTTTGCTCTGATTGGTCAAATTT